>NC_091067.1:110728948-111028948 GCF_000393655.2 Nicotiana sylvestris
CTACTAAGGCTTCTAAAAACAATAAACTGGTCAAAATGCATGTCCGTTTATCTTTTATTTCTGAAATATCATGATGTTGTTGCGCGAAGCTTGTTGTTCATATGCTTCTGTTGCTTTTGTTTCACATTCGTAGTGCACATTTCGCCTTCACGTTTGTGAATACTGTTCTGTTTAAAAATCTTCAATTTTCTGTGAATTTAGATGGAGAATTTAGTTTCAGAAGATGGAAAATGGTAAAAAGAACGTGAGTATGGGTAAAACGTGGGTGAGACTGGGGGTTAGGAGAGAGAAACGTGCAGATTCCTTTAATTAAGGAGTAAATAATATACAATTAATTATACCCTTAATTAATTATGGTATAAAATTGGTAATTTGGTATACTAAGTGTAATTAAGTCAAACCTTAAACATTGAGGGTAATAAGGTTTCCTGTGTAGCATAGGAATGTAAAAATTCCTTAATAGGCAAAAAGATAATAAAAGAACCAGAATGCAAAACCAAAGAAAATTTGTCCACAGCAGAACTCTTACAAGTTTGATGACTTTCAGTCTTAGATGGCTGTTGCTTCTTTCTTTCTTGGGACAAATCATTGGGATTCTGATTTTAAAAATCTTAGTAGATCAGTACTCTTACACTCATACTATCTTGGCCCTTCATAATCCACACATCTGCATATGTACTTTGATAATTGCAAAAGACGAAAGATCACTTCACCATCTAAATATACACGAGCTATTCTAAATGAATTAGACCTTAGACAGTATAGCCTCAGCATCACACAAACCATCATAATCAAGAATGAATGTTCCCCGCACCCTGCGCATAACAAGAGCTTAGTGCATCGGGTTGCCCTTTTTATATATATAATCATAATGAAATGTGTTATATCCAGAACCGAAGAGTAAAAATAGGGAGAAATGCCACTATTGTGATGCTCAATTGAAGATTCTATCTTCCAGCTACATATTCATATCATGCAACATGCTGATACAAAATCCTAGAATGGGCTAAAGATCAATGCCAAAGAGGTAAGTTTTGGGTCATAACTAGCTGCTTCAATGCACTAATAAACCACAAGTTCCTAGAATAATTTAGTCCATAAATGTGCTAATATTCTGGTATGAGAGGCTGTCGAATAGCTTTAGTAAGAAATAACTAGAGTATATGACAGAGATAGTCAGCTTAGTACAAAATGGAGCTTCTTTGCTCAAGTTGTTTCAGGTTTAATAATTAGTTGAAATCCAAGTGCTGCAAGTTGCTTCAGAATAACTTAATAGGCATGTGCTTGCTCTCCAGAAACAGGGGTTATGCATCTTTCTGGTGCTCGTTACATGCTCCCTTCAAGTATGATTAGCCTTATAAAATGTAGCTGCAATTTTTAGAAACGATTAAAACATTGGAACCATGAACAATTAAAAGGGTAAAAAGAACCAAAAAATGCATAAAGGTGATTTGGGAGGGTTGGAGAAGGTCACAGACTTTTGACTTAAGAGTGTTACAACTTCAATTAATCATGATTAAGATTATCATACATATAAGTAGCAGATGGAATATAACTTCCAGTTAAAAAAAGTAAAATATAACTCCTATAGACTTTCAAGGGAAGGAGAAGCTTGTTCAACCTTTTGCTACAACGAACCTTGTTTTCAAGGCTTAAGCTACTTACAAAATAGGATATACAATTAGGGAACATAGGTAAATCATGCTCTACTGACACAGTAAACATTGAGAACAGGATAAACAATGCTTCATCATTTTGATCCGCGAAATCAGTAGGGGGTGGATTAGTTGTTCCTAATATCAGCTTTGACTTCCTGAAAGTTCATTAGTACATAACAACTAACAAAGCACCTCACTGATATGTCACAAGCCACTACTCAAATGACAAGTGAGAATCCATGTTTTGTTGGCTGATATATTACTCTCTTCTGCTTATCCGATTTCATCAAATTTTTGAGAATTACCAAAGAGTGAAAGATTCATTTTATTGACACTTTTTGAACCTAATGGTTGAACACTTCTTCTGATAGGAAAAACTATTTTATCTGGTCTACTTATCAAAAGAAAAAAAGAAAAACTACTTTATCTGGTTTAATGGTGTGTTTGTGCCCCAGGGTAGATGCAACAGAGAAGATGATTTGGGGACACGAGCAACTTATATTTATTGGGACTATCATTAGAATAGAAATGCCTCTAATGCTTTTCTACTGCAATAGAAAGACTCCATCGTGCTAATGAAACAAAATTTACCAATCTCTGAAGAAAAAGAGCAAAAAAAAAAAAAAAAAAAAAACCATCATTGCCAATCTCTGAAACTTCTCTCTCATTGTTGTTTAGTCTTTTAGTCATACCAGTACTTTCAACCTTATGGTAGAGCAGTTACATCTCCAGCAACTTCAAGACATCATCATATTTCATTATCAGTGACAATTGGCCAAATTTGTTGCCACCGGGGTGGTCTAGTGATAAGGGCGCAACACGTGAATCACGAGTTTGATACCTACCACAAACAAAAATACTGGTGTTTAAATGGAGAAGGGTAGAGGGGCGAACCCATTATCCATCGAGTTTCGGATAATGCGCCAATGGCCCTCGGGACAGTGCGTCTAAGAAATATAGCAGCATGCTTGTGCCACCATATCTCCCTCTGGATCGTCCATTGGATGAGGAAGACATTTATTGAAAAAGCAGGAAGAAGATACGTGAACCAAAAAAATTGAAGAAGTTGAAGCTATCTGATCAATGATCGTGCGATCTGATACAATTGTACCATTTACAAGGTTAGTTTAGTCTTTTTATATACTGTTATTAAACAATGATAAATGAAGCAAGGGTTTAAATAATATTAGGATATTAAGTGTTTGATTTTAAAATACAAAGGTAATGTCCGTTACTGAACAATATTATACGGGTGTGTACTGTGTAGGGTAGTTTACTCTACAAAATAGGATGCAATTGGTAAGTCTTTCTCTAGGAACATGGAAATAGCATGAGCACATTCGGAGAACAAGATAAACAATGCTTCATCATTTGATCAGTGAATTAGTTGCCTTTAACATCATGTTTCACATCTTGAAAGTTCATTAGTAAATAACATAACAAAGCACCTCACAGATACGTTACATGACAAGTAAAAACGCTACAGATTTTAAAGAACCACATGCAGATTTATCCGAGCGCACAGATTGCCTTTAACATGCAGCAAACATTACTTTCATTAGAAACTGTTTGCCTTGTTTAAGCAAATAGACGAACTCCGTATCCCTGCCGACTACATCTGAGACATACAAAGAGTGCTTACACTCCACTTAAGCAATGAAAAAGTCCTTATCATTTCCAGTTGCACTTGAAATGCATTAAACAAGGGTTTTCATCTCACTTGCTGATACACAACCATTGCACCTATATATTTTAACTTTTAATATTTTGAAACCTAGAACAAAATATATGTGAATTCTTAAAAAAAAATTCAAGTTATAGATACAATCCACTGCTCTATCTGTGGGCAAAAATAAGATAATTACTATACTAGGAAGAATTCTTGGTCAGAATAGCATAGGTGACAAAAGTTTGCACTTCTATCTACCTTACAATGGAGAGGACCCTCGTAAACGAAGTTCATCCCAAAATCTCTTTCTCCTGCATTCCTTTTCTATGGTACTCCCACTCAACCCTCATGATTATAGCAGCTAAATTAGCTTCTTAAAATGCTTTCTCCCAGCAATGGAACTTGCTTATGCCAATGTTAATGTTAAAGTGAAAGAAGATTCATCCTTTGATTGACTTAAAAAATATAAGAATTTGAATCTATTCCTAACATATACAGCTAGCGATTAGCAGCAAGGAGAGACCAAAACTGTTCTAGAAGAAAATGAACAGTTAGCTATTAGCAGCAAGGGAAAAAGCCAAAACCAGATACTAGACCAGACCATTATTTCTGCTCCAGAATAACCAATTTTCCTCGCAAGGAAAAAAGCCAATACCAGATACTAGACCAGACCATAATTATTGTTCCAGAATAACCAAGTTCCCTATTATGTTAATAAGTTTTCCCTGAAGAAGATAAATTAAAGAAGCTGCCTAGATCAAACAACAACCCTAGGAAGGACCCTAGCCGCAGAATTCCATGTGTTGCTCTTTAGTTTTTCTCTGTCTAGAGGCATAAAACTCCCTTAAACCACTGCTCCAAATGAGAAACAATTTCCAGCGCCATTTAGCGTGAAGTTGAAGAGAACACTATTGTTCCTCATGGCTAACAAGATCTCCTAGCAATATGGTTAAAAGATATCCTTTACATCTGTGTCTAGTTCTATATATGAAAAACGAACAGAATTTAACAACACTTGAGAAGTAAGTACTCTTACAGGTTATTTATTACTCAACTGTCTTGATCTGGGCTTTTCTACCTTTATTTTTGTTGCATGCTCAGTCCCTTCCGTAGAAAAAGGACAAACCAGACTTTTAACATAGATTTCTGCCTCTTGCCAATAATCAGAATTAATAACGTCCAAAGATTTGAACGATTCATCCTTTGGATTGTATATCATGAAAGTTGATCCAAATACAACCAAAATTTCACCTTCATTTGACATGAAAAAGGGTGGAAAACAGGGATGATCCACTTGATCATCAGGATGCTTGATGACAAACATCTTTGTCCAAGATTCTGTAACCCAATACTCCTCTTCATAACCCAAACATCTACATGAGTTCCCCTACGATCACAAATTATTGAAAGATCACTTCCCAATAGTCCTAGCCAAAACAAAGCAATTTCATCTCCTCCATAGCAAGGCAGCTCCACGTTTTCCCATTTCTCATCCGCCAAATCAAAAGAAATGATGTTCCCGAACATACACCTATTGGCACCAGGAGCCATAGTAGCCCAATGAAGTTTCCCATTCACAAACTTACCCAAAACATTTAATAGCACTCCACTTAGACAACCAATAACACTTGTCCAAGAATCACTCTTTAGACTAAATATTTTGAACTCAACTTGATCTAAACTGCCACATGTGAAGATACCCACTACCTTATAATCATCATGAAACTCATCATATCCAAAACCATAACTATGAAAATCATACGTCAATTTCTTCAGTCTAGGTCTAGAATCAGGCAACTTTTTGTACTTTCTAATTGATGGGTTCCACATAACCAAGTCATAGTCTTCCATGGCAAGACAAGTCAATCCATTAACTGAACCTACCATCCGACCAGAATTAGGAAATCTCTTGTATGATCCATTGGATTTCGTGGGATAATCCAAGTCAAAAGCGTCGATAACAGACTCATTAAATAAAGACGTAAGAGAACAATCAGTACTTAGATTCAAAATTCATCATAAGCCTATGGTGGGTGTAGTCCTTGTTATTAGCGGATATGTTGAGATGGGCTTTGACAAATTCAGGGCTACATATTAAAGCAAGCCAAGATTTTGAAACACACCTGAACCGCAACAGGGATTCCACGGAAGCCTTAACAAGATTTCAGTGATGAGTTCTGCTGGCAAAATAGGGATTTTAAAGCTTGAATCTTGCACAGAAGTTGATGGAAATCGAGAATGTTTTATGGGTTTGCTCTGTTTTGGGTGTTGTTCCATTTGGGTCGCTGAGTTTGACGAGGTAGAAGAGGGTTTTGACGAGGTTTTGTGCAGGACAGTGGAGAAATTTTTATTTCGGATAGTCACGTTTTTGTGTTTTTATAATAACCCCTTTTAGTATTTTTCCAAAGAACGCCTGCTCCATATTAATGGGCGCATAATATTTTAAAAAACACATAATTATTGTTAAATTGTTATAAAATAAAGACTATAAAGTAAAGACAAGTATAGAGAGAAATTGATATATTATTCGAATTCAAATTGATGTACATAATGAACTGAAATCTCTTCTATTTATAGAAAGGAAGTTGTTGTGTAAGCTGCTACTATACCAGATATGGATAATCTTCTACTGAGAGCAATGTTTATCCATAACTGGGTACTGAAGGGATAAGCTTATTATACCCGGTATGGATAATCTTCTACCGGGGTAATGTTTATCCATAACCGGGTATCGAAGTGATAAGCTTCTTCAGGAAGCTTATTTCCAATAGAGTACTTAAATAGATAAACATATTTACGGTGGAGTCCCATATGGATAAACTTCTTCAGGAAGCTTATTTACAACGGAGTACTAAATGAACATCCATAATATAATATATTTATAACACTCCCCCTTGGATGTTCATTAAAAGATAATGTGCCTCATTAAAACCTTACTAGGAAAAACCACGTGGGAAAAAATTCTAGTGAAGGAAAAAGAGTACACATATTTAGTAATACGCATTACTAGGTGCCTCATTAAAAACCTTATAAGGAGAACCCCATAGGAAAAAATCTTAGTAAGGGAAAAATAGTGCATCGCGTATTTTACTCCCCCTGATGAAAACCTTGTTTCAAATATTTGAGTCTCCGCATTCCAATCTTGTATACCATCTTCTCAAAAGTTGAAGTTGACAAAGATTTAGTGAATAAATCTGCTGGATTATAACTTGAACGGATTTGTTGCACATCAATGTCACCATTTTTCTGAAGATCGTGTGTGTAGAATAATTTTGGTAAAATGTGCTTCGTTCTATCTCCTTTTATAAATCCTCCCTTTAATAGAGCTATGCATGAAACATTGTCTCTGTATAATATTGTGGGTCTTTTATTACATTCCAACCCACGTGTTTCTCGAATGAATCACTGATCTCAATCATATGCACTCCCTGCTTGCCGGTTTGAAATCGAGCTTTATGGGTATCGGATAAATAACCTGCATCTGCATTACCAATACGATCTGCACCACTTTTGTTAGCATTAGCAAGATAAATAAGTGCACCATCTACACCGAGATAGAGTATTTCAGGACCAAGGAGCTCCTCATCCTCTTCTAGAGGTTGGAACGGATCCTTATTCACTTCAAGTGATTGAATATTCATTGGTGTACTTAATGGGTACACTTTGTCCATGTAAAAGTATTTTTAAGACCCTCTTGGAGCTCTTCCGGAGTTCCAATAAGATTTATGTCACCAACATAAACAGCAAGTGTAACAAATTTTGATGACATTTTCTTTATAAAAATACATGGACAAATAACATAATTTATGTAACTTTCTTTCAGCAAATATTTACTGAGGCGATTATACCACACGCGCACAGATTGCTTTAAACCGTACAAAGATCTTTATAATTTGATCGAGTACATTTCTCAAGACTTTGAATTATATGCTTCGGGCATTTTCAATCCTTCAAGGATCTTCATATAGATTTAGCCAAATAAGTCATATAGGTTAAGACTTGTATCTAAATGGTATGACATCTTCAAGTGTCTGGACTGCTAGTCCGATCCTCACAATCTTTTACAATATTGTGCACTATATTGTATTAAATATATCGTCGACGATCATTTTGTGTCAGTTCCGAAGCGACATAACTTGTGGAGATCTCATCACTTTCTTTATTTTCAGGTACCTGAACTTTTTCGGGAGTTTCATGAAATGTTATGTCGTAGGCTCTTCTAGAGCTTATTTCCTCCTCATTATGATCATTTTGATCATTAGCTCCTACTATTTTTCAAGGATTGTTACCTTTGGAACCGATTGGTCTACCACGCTTCATGCGTACAGTAAACTCTATCCTTCAGGGACTTTAATTTTAATAGGAGCATTTGCAGCTGAAATATGATATTTAATTTTGGATCAGCAAATGCTTCTGGCATTCGACTTGAATTATCTTCTAAGTGAGGATCATGATAATTCGATTCATATAGCATATTTTTCAACTGTTTATTCCATCCCCCAAATGTTAGAAAAACTAACATATATCCCCAATCATCTTTGGGAAACATATCTTTGTGTATTATGGTAGAGAAATTAATCATATACCACACAACAAAAGATAGTAAAAATATTTGGTTTCCGATCCTAAACCAATTGTGAAGGGAGGACTTATCATATATTATTGATCTGATGCATACAAGTGCTGCTATATGCAATTTAGAAAATCTTAGACCAACACATGAAGCTTTGTTCTCATAAGCAATGGTTTAGCCATTAATAAGAGGTATTCAATGCTAAACCAGCTTGGATATAAACCAACATTATCAAGATGAACTGTCTTGATTTCATAATCTGAAAATTATGCTCTTAATCGAGAAAAGCAATTCCAAATGCCAAACTGCAGGTTGACAATAATTACACATGTAACCATCTCATATATGCACCTATAAGTGGTTCACATGATAGGTGAACGGGCCCATATTCACCTTTTATATATTTCAGAATCAGGGGTCTTAGTCCCAACTTTAGCTGGTATAATCAATTCATTATGAGAACAAGCAACACATGAGAATTCCTGAAGAATCTTCTAGTTCTTTAGTATATGCTTATCTGAATTCTCAAATAGCTCATTTAAAAATGGCAAATGAAAACTTCAAGTTTATCATGTCATGTGTTATCTCTTAGTAAACTTCTGGTTTACTATGGCATAAACTTTTGCTTTAGTAAACTTCTGGTTTACTGTGATACATGATATAATACAAATTAAAGAATAAGACAGGTAACTTCTCACATACATATTATTTTACCCCCTATGATTGTGGAAACATGAAGATTATCAATCTTCCAATCATTTGTAGTCTCAATATGATAGCCATTTGTATTAGTAAACTTTAGGTTTACTACAACATATGTTTTGACCATAATCATATAATATGAATGACATATTTGTATATAAGCTCTTCGAGAGCCTTCATTTATTCCACAATCTAATATTTATCGGGCATTACTGATGTCATGTATCCTTTAGGCAAACAATTAGCTCTTCAGGAGTTGTTGATACATTTTGTACTATCAAATATTTCTCATACACTTCTGGTATCATGAGAGAAAATCACAATCAAATAAACAATGTAAAACAATTGTTTAAGCACAAGAAAACTCTTCTTCATAATATTTTCCTACTTCAGGAGGCAATTTCAATTGTGTTACTTCTTCAGGAGCAATTTAAAATACGAAATATTGAGTATATATTCTCTCAATTATATTACCTCTTCTGAAAGTGAATTGTGATATATTCACATCAAGAGTGCGTTCATATTTACCCGATTTATTAATATTGTCATATTCACTTCAGGGAATGGATTAATATTATCCAAAGTTCTCATCCTTCAGGAAATCGAACATAATTATCTGAATGCGCATTAATCACATCAAATTGTAATGCCTCAATCTCTTTTAAAATATTTACTACTTCAGGAGCAAATCGAGGCGTGCATTTAATATAGAGAATATTTATGTAGCTTATCTTCAATTGTAACCATAGAAAGCCTAAATTATCACTTCTGGTGATCATAGACATATACCACTTCTGGTGGTTAATTACAATGAGATATATGAAATATAACTACTTCTGGTGGTTGTATATTTCTTGCAAACTCTGCTAGAGTTTAAGTTGATCTAATAATATTATCCATATTCTTCAAAATGACATAAATAAGATATATTATAGTAAACATCATTATCAAATCATAATTTTTTCTTTATGTACAACAATTACATAACCATACTAATCTATTACAAACAACAAAAATTAAAATATTTACATTTCTATAGATTCACCACCGATTACATGACTTGTTTCTCCTTCTGGGAGTGCAAGGTAATCAGTTACATCCAAATGCATGAAGTCTAAATTATCTTCAGAAATAAAATTTGCTTCAGCATTTTTCTCTGTCTTCTTTAGGGAGGCTTGATAAAGCTCAACCAGGTGCTTTGGCGTACGACAGGTACGTGAACAGTGCCCTTTTTCTCCACATCTATAGCATGCATTTTCTGCATTTGGTGCTTGCACCGCTTCATGCTTTTATTCCTTCCTTTTCCACTGCTGGTGGTGAGGAGTGTTCTTTGGTGCATTATTATTACCATGATTAGAGTTTCTTTCCCGACCATGACCATGACCACGACTGGGGCCACGACCTTTTCCACGTTTAGCCTGGTGGAAGTTCGTCTCATTCACTTCAGGGAATGAACAAGAACTAGTAGGTCGGCTTTCATGATTTTTCATTAATAGCCCATTATGTTGCTCGGCTATAAGAAGATGTGAGATAAGTTCAGAATACTTTTTAAATACCATCTCTCGATATTGCTGCTACAGGAGCATATTCAAGGCATGAAAAGTGGTGAAAGTTTTCTCCAACATATCATGATTAGTAATATTATCACCACATAACTTCAATTGGGAAATAATTCTGAACATAACAGAATTATACTCACTGATAGATTTAAAATCTTGTAGCCTTAGATGAGTCCAATCATATCGTGCATGTGGAAGAACGACCATCTTCAGGTGGTCATATCTATCTTTCAAATTATTCCACAGTATGACTGGATCTTTAACAGTAATATATTCCATTTTCAGCCCCTCATCAAGGTGATGGCATATGAATATCATTGCTTTGGCACGGTCTTGGTTTGATGCCTGATTTTTGTCTTTGATGGTGTCTGCCAGACCCATCGCATCAAGATGAATTTCAGCATCAAGCACCCAAGACATGTAGCTTTTGCCCGATATATCCAGGGCTACAAATTCAAGTTTAGAAAGATTTGACATTATTTAGGAAAAGAAAGTTCTTACCTCAGATACTTTCAAAATATTTGCTCGAGATGGCAGAGTCTCGTGCTGATAACGTGTTATAAAATAAAGACTATAAAGTAAAGACAAGTATAGAGAGAAACTGATATATTATTCGAATTCAAACTGATGTACATAATGAACTGAAATCTCTTCTATTTATAGAAGAAAGGAAGCTGTTGTGTAAGCTGCTACTATACCAGATATGGATAATCTTCTACTGAGAGCAATGTTTATCCATAACGGAGTACTGAAAGGATAAGCTTATTATACCCGATATGGATAATCTTCTACCGGGGGTAATGTTTATCCATAACTGGGTACTGAAAGGATAAGCTTATTATACCCGGTATGGATAATCTTCTACCGGGGATAATATTTATCCATAACTGGGTACTGAAAGGATAAGCTTATTATACCCGGTATGGATAATCTTCTACCGGGGGTAATGTTTATCCATAACCGGGTATCGAAGTGATAAGCTTCTTCAGGAAGCTTATTTCCAATAGAGTACTTAAATAGATAAACATATTTACGGTGGAGTCTCATATGGATAAGCTTCTTCAAGAAGCTTATTTACAACGGAGTATTAAATGAACATCCATAATATAATATATTTATAACATAAATGAGATATTTAAGTTATCAAATATGCTTATCTCTTTTACAGCTTGTTTGGATGGTACGTATCGTTTCATAATGTATCGTATTGTACTGTATTATATTGTTTTGTATCATTTGATAAATATAATGTTTGAATAAATTGTGTCGTTTACCATCATTTCATGATATCACACACCACCAATATGAAGAATAAACTTGCAATATTATAAAAACAATTATGATACAGGATAAAATTTATATAAAAAGGTAAGATAAGTGATAAAATAAAATCATTAAATAATAATAAAGGGCGAGATTGAGAGAAAAAGACAATGTAACGACGCGACCACACTAAATCCGTCATCACATAAAGTGACACATTTCATCGTTATGTAACGGTGGATTTAACGATACGATACAATAAAATTTAAGTAACAATCAAAACAAATATCGTATTTAAAGTAACAATACGATACAATACAGTGGGTAACAACCATCCAAACAAGTTGTTAGCTAACTTAATAAAGAAAAGATCCTGCCTCATAGAAGTCTTCAAATGCCTTATTGTAATTTTTGATAATTTTTCTAGAAATAATTTGTGAAAATAATTATTATTTACGTGACCTAATACAAGATAAAAAAATACTTTTATCATGATTTTTTAGAGATTGTCAAAAAATATAAATTAAGAAAATAAATCTATTGGCAATTTAGAAATTTAGAAATAAAGAGATTGGCCTTATAGCTCATGGAAAAAAATTGATAATCGACGGTGCAAAGCCTAAAATTAATTAATATTGAATAAATATTTTGCATTAAATAGCTTTATATGTAAAAAATGTAAAAACCTATCATTTATTGAAACAAAAACAAGAAGGAAAAAAATGATAATTGATAACAGCTTTTTTACGGTATATAACAAAACACGAAGTCATACGAGGGATTGATTATTATTGTGAAACAATTTGTTACAAAATTGCTGCTCACAAAGAGCACGTCCTACCTCAATTAGGATAAAGCAAGCATGCTCAATGCCCAAAAGATAAAACCAAAAGAATAGGGGGAAGAAGCTAAACGGTCCTATAGAGACATGGTCACAGCTACAAATAATATGATTTTCACTCCAAATAACAATCAATGCAACATTGATTTGTCCGAAAACTTGTCAGAAGAAGGGACCTCATTAACGAATACATTACATTCTACAGCCCAAGGCATTAAATGGATCACTTTAACGGAGGAAGAAAAAAATCAAAATTTATGAGCCATGGCAATATTCAATCATTGTCAAACTTTTTGGCAAATGCATGATGCATCAATATCTAAAAGGGAAAATCCAAGACCTTTGGAGGCCAACAAAAACTTTCTCTCTAATTGATTTAGGAGAAAATTTGTTTATCATCAAATTAAAAAGAAAGGAAAATATGGAAAAGGCACTCCATCAAGGTCCATGGTTTGTAAATGGACACTACCTCTTCGTAATCAAATGAAAACCAAATTTTGTGGCTTCTAAGGAAAAATTAACTACCTCGTCCATATGGGTGAGACTGCCACAACTACAAACAGAGTTTTATGATGGAAAAATATTACAAAAAATTGGCAATTCAATTGGGCGTCTGCTGAAAATAGATGTCTGTACATCAACTATAATGAGGGGTCGTTATGCGCGACTGTGTGTGGAAATACCGCTGAATACCCCAGTACAATCCTTCATTTACATTGGCAGTCATAAACAAGCCATTCACTACGAGGGAAAAATCTTCTATGTATAAAATGTGGGAGGTTGGGGCACCCACACACCCTATGTACTTTTCAACAACAGATCTCACAAGAAACTCCAGGCTCCGAGCCCACACTGCAGAGATCACCGAAGGAGGACCAAAAAGAAAAGTGGCAGACAGTTATGTTCAACAAGAGTAAGAATAAGAGACAGTTTGGGAAAACCAATCCGGTATGCAGCATAATTCCAACGAAAAAGGTTCAAGGTCCAGGTATCTCTGTAAACCTTTATAATGCAAGCACTGGTAAGTATATTGATACTCAAATTCTTCAATACAAAACTAAGGATTCCAGAAAGTTCACTATAAACAACAAGATTATGGACAAAAACTCCCTTCCGACTCAAAACCACTTTACCATATTAGAGGAGGAGCACATGGTTTTGGAAAATATTAATTCAAATGAAAATACTAAAATTCCTCAAATTTCCCCTGCAACCAGCCACTTGGCCACAAAAAATAATGATGTGGCAATGCAGGACTCGTACGTGCCTGCTTCTACCACTAATTAAAATAGTGGCATGCAAATAGATAATAAAAAAGTTATTATTAATCCTAATGATACTATTAACCCTACACGGCAGGCCTTTAATCCTATCAATCAAATAACTTCTACTCCCTCTTTTTCTGATCACACAAGCAAAAATCTTTCTACAAAGATTGAAAATATTAACCAACCTAAGCATGTCATCCACATCGCTTCAAGTGAGCCAACAGATGAACAAATGGCCAGTCTCAATAACCACGGAAAGGATATCGAATTCCTTCATATCCCCTCTTTAAATCTAAAAGGCAACCATTCAGACTCCATGCAGGAAACTTACCCAATTATTACCCCTACCACCAATCTCATTCCCTATATTGATAGCCAAACTCCCACGTTGTTTGGAGACCTTTTAAACCACAAATACTCCATACACAATGCCAAGAGTCTCATCCTCTTTGAGAGGAGAAACAGACTAATCCAGATAATAAGACAACTAAACAATCCAACAATGGAAAATCAACAACAAATTCCTCCACAACCAGTACAACCCCAAATAATATATCTCCAACCTCCCCAAGCCCAGGATTACCAACCTCTGTCTTGGGTGGAGATATGGCTAATGGGTCATACTGTCTCATTCAACATCCAAGTAAATGGTCAGGAGGCAATACTGATCTTCCACAACAGATAATATCTTGCCCAGTTAATATCGGAGGGGATGGGACTAGCAATGAGCAATTATCTGAACCAAATCTGGCTCAACAACATCCTGCACCCCCTTGCTCCCTCGATGAACCCCAATCTAGTCCAAACTATAATTCATCAGTGGAACATGCCACCCCACTTCAACCCCATCCAACCTCAAAATATACTCCCAGATCTCCCATTATTCCCTTCAGAGATGCTAGCCCACCTAAATCCAATATTCATGCCTTGGGAAATCAATCCCCAACCTCATGACCAACCTCTCAACTAGGGAATCCCCCAGGAAGTACCCAACCCAACCCATGCAATGCAAGAGCAGGGCCATGCAGAGGCAGAAATGGAGGAAGACGTAGATGAACCCCTCAACCTAGCCTTAAAGCGAGTCCTAAAATTCTCAAACTTAGACGGGGTAAAGGTGTTTTTATTCAAGGAGATGCAGGAGAAGAGGCACGTTCTCAACTGTCCCCTAGCACTCTACAAGTGCTCGATGGACATAAGGCCACCACATGATCCAACTGTGGGCAACAGGTCTATGATTCTAGTGCCTGCATTAAGGAGGAACCCTATATTTCTAGGGGTGAGGGATAATGGAGAGGCAGTGATCCAACACCAAACTTATCCAATGAATCACCCAACTAATATTATCATTTGGAATATAAGGGGAGGGAACAACGATAATTTTGAAGGAATTTTAGGGAAATGATTGATACCCATCATCCTGATAGCCCTTCTGGAAACTAGGTTGGTTAACCACGAGAAGTGGGTAGATGATTTTGGCTTTTCTGAACTCATTGAAGTTCCAGCTGAGGGGCAGTCAGGAGGTATGGTTGTCATGTGGAAATATGAGGTGGTCTCAGTCCAAAACTTCACTCGTAGGAATCAAGAAATCCATGCAACTATTAAGGTATTACCCATTTGCAAAACTTGATTTTTTTCTTTAATTTACGCTAGTACAAATTATCAGTATAGAAATATCTTGTGGGATAACATAGAATGCATTTATAATAGCTACAGTGGGCCTTGGTTGATTGGAGGGGACTTCAATGATATAGTTAGTTCAAACAAGAAATATGGGGGAAGGTCTATAAACAATAGTAGGGCAGAATTCCTTCTCTCAAAGCTAACTAAGTGCAACCTTATGGATCTAGGGTATAAAGGATGTAAATACACTTGGACAAATAATAGACATAGAAATAGAGGCTTAATTATGGAAAGATTGGACAAAGCCCTAGAAAATGAGCTATGGTGTGATCTTTTTCCAAATCATCCACAATTCACTTACCTAAGACTCACTCGGATCAACAACAACAACAACAACAATAATGACCCAGTATAATCCTACAAGTGGGGTCTGGGGAGGGTAATATGTACGCAGACCTTACCCCTACCCCGAGGGATAGAGAGGCTGTTTCCAGGAGACCCTCGGCTCAAAAAAGCAACAGGAGCCGATATATTAGTACCATAAAAATGCATAATAAAATAACAGCAATATAAGAGATATGAAATACAGAATACGAAATACGAAATAGATGGCTGGTATAGTAAAACTAGCAGGTAAAGCCCTGCATCAATAGACGACCAATGACATTCTTAGTCTAACTCCTAACTGGCTAGTCTCACTCTATTGTGTTGTAGAAATATTCACAAGTTTCCCCTAACCTACAACCTTAATGCTCGACCTCCATAATTCCCTATCAAGGGCCATGTCCTCAGTAATCCTAAGTCGCGTCATGCCCTGTCTGATCACCTCTCCCCAATACTTCTTAGGTCGCCCTCTACCTCTATGTGTGCCCACTACAGCCAGTCGCTCACACCTCCTCACCGGTGCATCAGTGCTCCTCCTCTGAATGTGCCTGAACCATCTGAGTCTTACTTCCCGCATCTTGTCCTCCATGGGGGCCACGCCCACCTTCTCTCGAATATCTTCATTCCTAATCTTATCCATCCTTGTATGCCCGCACATCCACCTCAACATCCTCATCTCTGCTACTTTCATCTTCTGGATGTGTGAGTTCTTTACCGGCCAACATTCAGTTCCATATAACATGGCAGGCCTAACCACTGCTCTATAAAACTTACCTTTTAGTAACGGTGGCACTTTCTTGTCACACAAGACTCCCGACGCTAACCTCCACTTCATCCACCCCACCCCTATACGGTGTGTGACATCCTCGTCAATCTCCCCGATCCCCTGAATAACCGATCCAAGGTACTTGAAACTACCCCTCTTGGGAATGACTTGAGAGTCAAGCCTCACTTCAACTCCCGCTTCCGTCGGCTCAACTCCAAATTTGCACTCGAGGTATTCCGTCTTCGTCCTGCTCAACTTGAAACCTTTAGACTCAAGAGCATGTCTCCAAATCTCTAGCCTCTCGTTGACGCCGCCTCGTGTCTCGTCAATTAGAATAATGTCATCAGCAAATAGCATGCACCATGGCACCTCCCCTTGAATATGATGAGTCAGTGCATCCATCACCAGGGCAAATAGGAATGGGCTGAGCGCAGACCCTTGGTGCAACCCCGTAATAACTGGAAAGTGTTCAGAGTCGCCTCCTACTGTCCTAACCCGAGTCTTAGCTCCAGCATACATGTCTTTAATCACCCTAATATAGTCAACCGGGACCCCTTTATCCTCTAAGCAGCTCCATAAGACCTCCCTAGGAACCCTATCGTACGCTTTCTCCAGATCAATAAACACCATGTGGAGATCCTTCTTCCTATCCCTGTACTGTTCCACCATCCTCCTAATAAGGTGGATAGCTTCTGTGGTAGATCGCCCCGGCATGAACCCGAACTGGTTGTCTGAAATAGACACCGTCCTTCGCACTCTCATTTCTACCACTCTCTCCCAAACTTTCATGGTATGACTTAGTAATTTGATGCCCCTATACTTTCATGGTATCACTCGGATCATAATCCTTTATTAATTGAATTAATTCCTAAAAATAGATGTCATCATATTCAACCATTTCGCTTAGAAACCTTTTGGTGAAAGCATCCGGATTTCATTAATGTTGTTAAAGAAAACTGGACGAATTCTGATTATTTGAGAGCCAGTAACTCCTTTGTCCAAAGTGTTAAAACCTCGAAACATAAGACCTTTGGTGATATAATAGGGAAAAAGAGGAAAATTCTAGCAAGACTCCAAGGCATTCAAAAATCTAGGAACTACTCTAGTAGTATTTTCCTTCAAAACCTTGAGGTTACCCTTAAGAGAGATTATAATGACTTGCTGAAAATTGAGGAGGATTATTAGAAACTTAGATCTAGAATCATGTGGATAAATGACGGAGACGCGAATATAAATTTTTTCCATATATCGGCCACTAATAGACGAAGGAGGAATAAAATCATTTATTTTAAGGATGAGGCAGGAAATTGGATAAATGACCATCTTTCAATTACGTTTCATGTTTTAAATTATTTTACAAATATTTTTACCACATCCCATAGCTGCTCTAATTGGAAAAAATGACTAGTATAAATTATAGTAATACTTTACCTGACCTTAGTCCTCTTGATGCATCCCTATTAGACATAGAAGTTAAGAAATCAATCTTTTCCTTTAAACCTTTTAAAGCCCCTAGTCCGGATGGACTTCATCCATTCTTTTATCAGAAATATTAGAGTATCTTGGGTCATTCAATTACTAAGATATGCCATGATATCTTCAACACTCAGATAATTCCTAGGGAAATCAATAGAACTTTCCTTTGTTTGATTCCTAAAATCCTAAATGCTAACAACATTAGGAATTTCCGTCCTATTGACCTTTGTAACACTATCTACAAAGTCATTACCAAAATCATGGTAAATAGTATCAAGCCTTTCCTGGATAAAATCATTAGCCCTTTCCAAACCAGCTTTATGAAAAATAGAAGAGCATCAGACAATGCGATAATAATCCAAGAATTAATTTCTAACCTAAGAAAATTAAAAGGTAGGTAGGGTCATATGTTATTGAAAATTGACTTGGAGAAAACTTTTGATCGTATTGAATGGTCCTTTGTCTATCGTGCCCTTAAATTCTTCAATTTTCCTCCAAACTTTGCAAACCTACTTATGAATTGCATCACAACAAGCTCTATTGCAATTCTAGTAAATGGATCCACCACTACATTTTTTGAACCAAGTAGAGGCATCTGACAAGGTGACCCTCTATCCCCATATATCTTCATCCTTTGTCTAGAATTTCTATCTAGATACATTGAGAATCAAATTGACACTTGCAAATGGGACACAATCATAATAGGTAGGAAAAGACCTAGGTTCTCTCATTTGTTCTTTGCCGATGATCTCACTCTTATGGCTAAGGCAAATATAAAATCATGCATTGCTATTAAATCAGCTCTAGATCTGTTTTGCTCCCTATCCGGCCAAAGCATTAACCACTCTAAGTCCAAAATTTATTCTCCCAGAATTGCAACCCTGCCATCACCAAGGAAATAACCAACACGTTAGGGATCAAGAAAAGTGACCATTTTGGTATATACTTAGGTTTTTCAATTCTTAATAAAAACCCAAGGACGGCGGAATACCAATTTATAATAGATAAAATGAGGTCCAAACTTGCCTCTTGGAAGATGAGATTCATTAACATAGCTGGTTGAACCACTCTTGCCAACTCTTGTCTCAACTCTATTCCTAATTAATACATGCAATATACTATTCTACCAAAGAAAACTCAATCTCTTATAAATAAATTAGAGAGACTTTATATGTGGTACTAATGAAGGTAAAAAGAAAATTCATCTGATCAAATGGTCACAAGTTTGCCCACCACAAAATTCAGGGGGTCTGGGCATCCATAGTGCTAATAATAAAAATATTTCTAACTTGGCTAATTTAATTTGGAGACTCCTCTCTCAATCAACTTCCCCCTGGGCAAGACTAATTATCACAAAGTATGGTAAAAAAATGCCCTATAGTAAATGCCTCATTTATTTGGAAGGCCATATTAAAAGGATGGGAAATATGTAATCAAGGAGTAAGATGGTCTCCTCATATTAATTCCAACCTCAACATTTGGGACAAAAAATGGATCCCAAACACTGATAAGCTTAGGAGTATAATAGAGCGTCCCCTAAGTCCGGATATTTACAACCTAAGAATCAAGGACATATTCCTAAACAATCAATAGGATCTCACAAGACTTACCATAGATATCCCTCCCTATATTCAACAAAAGATCCTTACAACCAAAATCCGTACAAAGAGTCCCTTAAATGACATTGCTATTTGGTCTCTTACACCTAAAGGCATATTCACTAGTAAAAGTTGTTACAACCTTATGGAACAAGTAGAAACAAATCATTTGGAGTTTGAATGGATTTGGTCCTTAACATGCCCTAATAAAATAAAATTCTTCCTATGGCAATGTCTACATAGTAGACTTCCATGTCGAAAGTACCTAGCCCATATTGGTATCAACATTGATTCAATTTGTCCCATATGTGACAAAGGAGAAGTAGAGTCTATCACTCATATCTTCATGAATTGTTCCATTAGTGAAGCTTTTTGGGATAACTTAGGGGGTATAACCATGCATGATCCTTCTAAAGGCAACTGGCTAACGCACTTAAAAAACCTTAATATCCCTATAAGACATAACCAAATCGACTGAAATTTTATTCTCCCCTTCACCCTATGGGAAATTTGGATTACAAGGAATGCAAATAACCAAAACAATATGAAAAATATTGTTTTCTTTAAAAATGTATTGTAAAAAGTAGTAGAGTACAAGATGTTGACGGAATACAACCCCCTCCACATCCACAAAATTCGTATCCAAATTAGGTGGCAACGGCCTCCAAAAGGATTGTATAAGCTTAACGTTGATGCTAGTCATAAGAACTTCTAAAGTTCCCTTGGGGGAGTAATCCGTAACAATAATGGGCATTGGGTTGTTGGTTTTACCAAAAACATTGATGCGGTGGGATCACTGGAAGCTGAATTAAAAGCAATTAAGGATGGACTAAAAACTGCCCACGAACGGAACTTGTTTCCACTTCAAATCGAAACAGATTGTGCAGAGGCCATTCAAGCTATACTATACAGTAACAAACTATTTGATAAAGTTATTAAATTTTTGCAGGTTGTTAATGCACCAAGGGAAGGTGACCCTCCTCCAACACACGTTTATGGAGTGCAACAATGTCGCTCAGACCATGTCTAAGATGGAAGGAAGCCCAGGAGTGAAGAAGAAAGTTTTTGTGGTAGCCCCAAATGTGGTTTTTAATCTTGTTAACTATGATGTAGACAAAGACCTTTGTTTTGTTAAGTACTTATCTATGGATGCTTGCAACAGTTTAGCAAGCCTAGGCAACCAATGTGTCCTAAGTGACATACTTTTAGGTAATGTTGTAATACACGCTACTTAGTTTTTAATATATATACTTCCTGTTTACTCAAAAAAATATATTCTTTCAAATCTTGGCATTTGACATTTTTTAAGGAAGCGTTGAACCATTCATGGTATACTATTGAGAGGAAATTTTACCTTCTATAACAAAGGTATACATCATATTTATTATAAATCAAAATTATTTTAAAATATTATTTCTATAGATACCTTTTATATTTTATAGCAAAATAAGTATTTATGATATATACTACCATTGAGACAAGAAACAAGGCATGCAATATGCTATTTATATTTTTCCTCTCTCTTAGACAACTAGACATATATATATATATATATATATTTTAAGGTGATTGCCGTTACTGTATTCATGAATACATGGGGCGAATACATGTGAATACATGCACATACAACTGGATTGCCCTAATTTTAGGCGCTTTTTACTGCTGTATTTATGTATACAACAGCGCGAATACATGTGAATACATGCACGTACAACTGGACTGCCCTGACTTTAGGTGCTTTTTGCTGCTGTATTTATGAATACAACAACGCGAATACATGTAAATACATGCGCATACAGCTGGACTACCTTGATTTTAGGCGCTTTTTGCTATTATATTCATGAATACATAGCGCGAATACATGTTAATACATGCGCGTACAACTGGACTACCTTGATTCTTAAGCGTTTTTGCTGATGTATTCATGAATACAGCAGCGCGAATACAACGAATACACTACCGTAACAACTGAATAGAGCTATAAGAAGTAATTATGTATATGGTAGCTATAAGAAATTAATAGCCACTAAACAATAGTGGTTTCTGAAAATTACTATTGATAGGCCTTTATCGACGAAATGGTCAAAGTCTAATCAACAATAGATTTTTTTGAGGTCACTTTAGAGGAGTTTAAGTATTTCTTGGTAGGTTAGGAAATTTAACTATGATTGATAGAGACGGAACAACTGAAAAAGAAAATCATAATCTCAAAAATAACTAGATTATAATCTTATTAGTATGGATCGTATATTATATTGAAAAAATTAGCGATATCTCAAAAGGGTATATGAGTCTTTCCATTGCAGTTTGTCTCGTACATTGTTGACTCAGGTTTTAGAATAATATTAAACTTTAAAAACTGACTAGATTAGAATGCTTGCTATAAATAATTTAGGATGCCATGTCAACATGCTTTTCTCATTTGTAATTAGCTAATTTTTGCTTTGAATGCTCAGGAAATTAAATAGTGTCGATATATGAAGATTTGTTCATATGTGATATTGCATTTGCATATATAAGCAAAGAGAAAAACCGATAAATCTTGTCTTATTAATCTTCATTTGATTTATAAATTTAGAAAATCGACTTAGTGGATTTGGTTTTATTTTTACAGATAAATCAACTCAAAGTAAACAATGATCATCTATAGATACATAAAAAAATTGTCATATAATTGGTGTCTAAAACTTCACACTGCGAGCATCAACAACAATATTGATATTCTAAAAGAGTAAAAGTTCTATATACTAACACTCATACGATAATAACATATAAATCTCTATGATAACAATAATTGGTAACCTCATAAAAAGGATTACTAACTTATTATGACAGGTTAAAGTACACTGATAGTGTAAAATAATTTCTACAATGCCGACATGTGTAACTTAAATCCATTCTAAAAAGAGTCTATCCATTATATTTTCTACGGAGAAGGTCCAATAATATTCTTAAACTATTGGATATAGCTCAATTTTGTCCTCCGTTAGCAAACTGGGCCATTAATATCCCTCACATTAGCAAACTGGATCAATAATGCCTTCATTTTAATGGCTGTTCACATAAGCCTTCTCAAAGGTATTAATTAGCTGACATGACATCCACATGACATCCACGTAAACGGATCTCTCTTAAGCATGTTCCAATAACCCATTAGCCCTTTGAGAAAGCTTATGCGGACAACCGTTAAAATGAAGGCGGTATTGGTTTAGTTTGCTAACGCGAGGGATATTAATGACCCAGTTTGCTAACGGAGGACAAAATTGAGCTATATCCAATAGTTTAAGGATATTATTGGTGTGACGATCCAGCCAGTCGTCTCATGAGTTACCACTCTGTTTCTCCCATTTCTGCTTCTTATTGCTTTGTCTATCGGTTATATGCATGATCGGGTTGGCTGGCTTGGGATTGGAAAGGTTTTGAGAGTGTTTGAGACACTTAGTCTCTTTTGATGAAGCGTAAGTTGGAAAAGTCAATCAGATATTGACTTATGTGTTAGAGGGCTCGGATGTAAGTTCTGATGGTTTGGTTAGCTTCGGGAGGTGATTTGGGATTTAGGAGCATGACCGGAATGAGTTTTGGAGGTTCGGGGTAGATTTAGGCTTGAATTGGCGAAGTTAATATTTTGGCGACTTTTGATTGGTAGGCGAGATTTTGATATACAGGTCGTAATGGAATTTTGAGAGTTTCAGTAGCTCCGTTGTGTCATTTAGGATGTGTGTGCAAAATTTCAGGTCATTCGGAGGTGGTTTGGTTGAGGTTTTGATCAAAAGCGTAATTTAGAAGATTTTGAAATTCTTAGGCTTGAATGCGATGCTAATTGGGTATTTCGATGTTGTTTTGAGCATTCCGAAGGTTGGAACAAGTTTGAATGAGGTTATGAGATATGTTGGCATGTTTGGTTGAGGTCCCGGGGGCCTCGGGTGAGTTTTGGATGGTCAATCAGACCATTTCATGTAGTTTGGAATTGCAGAAAAACTGCTGAAGTGTTGCAAAAAATTTGACCTTCGCGCTCGTGAGTAGGTCCTCGCGTTCGCGAAGGGTTAGTTGAGAAGGCAGATGATTTTAGCCTTCGCGTTCGCAAGGAAGGCTCCACGTTCGCGAAGGGCTGGATGTTTGTGCATCGCGTCCGCGAGAAGGGGAGCGCGTTCGCGTAGAGGAAATTGGTCAGCTGGGTTTGAGGTCGAGTTGTTCATCGCGTTCGCCAGAGAGCGAGTGCGTTCACGAAGAGTTAGTCTGAGGAACCATCGCGTTCACGATGGGCATGTCGCGTTCGCGTTAGAGGATTTTTGGTCAAAGTCATTTTGTGCTTCGCGAACGCGAGGCGTTGACCGCATTCGCGAATAAGAAATTAAGGCTTGGGCATAATGTTTAAATACTCGTCTTGTTCGCGATTTTGTGGTTTATTTCTTCCATTATTGGTCGTTTTTGGAGCTTTTTGAAGAGGATTGAAGAGGGATTCAAGGAGAATCACTTGGAGGTAAAATTCTTGGACTTAAAACTCGATTCTGATATGAATTCCACCTAAATAATCATGGAAATTAAGCCAAAAATTGAAGAACTAGGGCTTGGAAACTTAGACCTTTGATTGAGGATTTGAAGGACCAATTGAGGTTGGATTTCAGAACTTTTGATATGTATGAACTCGTAGGGAGATAAGGAACCTATTGATGTAAAAATTATCGAATTCCGAGACGTGGTCCCAGGGGTCGGGTTTTGGTAATTTCGGGATTTGTGTCGTATATTGATTATTTTCACTTGCTGTGTTTCTGATTTTGGATAGATTCGACACGAGTGGAGGACGATTCAAGGAGCAAAGGCGTCACGAGCTAGAGATTTGACCGGTTTGAGATGAGTAATGATTGTAAATGATGTTCTGAGGGTTTGAAACCCTGGATTACGCATCGTTGTGCTATATTGAGGTGACGCACACACTTGATGACGAGCGTGGGGTCGTGCACTATTGGGGATTGTGACTTAGTCCGTCTTGAATGACTATGTTACCACATATTTGACTGAAATCTATTTGCTATCATCATTATTTGGGTTGAATGTCATATTTGGGCTTCATGCCAACTATTCGAACCCTTCAAGGACTTTTATTGATATTTCCTCATTGTTTTGACTTTATACTTGAACTCAGTTCTGATACATTTCACTATTTTCGTACTCAGCCATGTTTACTCTGTTTTAACACTTAAATATTCTTTTAAATGATATTTTGGGCCGAGAATCATGTTTTACTATTTCCCGAGCGGCTCGTGAGGATTTTGACTAAGTAAGGTCGAGGGCCTATGTTATGAGGAAACATTTGATATTGATTATGAGGCCGAGGGCCTGAGATATGTACGCCACGAGGTGGCTTGATTGATATGAGGCCGAGAGCCTAGTGATGTACGCCACGAGATGGCTTGATATTTTGCTTGGGCCGTAAGGGGCCCCTCCAGGAGTCTGCACACCCCTAGTGAGCGCGGTACCCATGTGATGTGAGATGTAGCTCGAGGGGCTGGTATTGTTTTAAGATATTTCCTGAGGGGTGGATTTGTTTATACTGTGCCCGAGGGACAAATATTTATGTATTTATCTTTCTGAATTATCTGTTTAATCATTGAAAAGGTATTTCCAGAAGTTTAAATTGAACCTAAATGATTATTCGTATTTTTACTAATTTACTGTTTTAGTGGTTTAACTACTTCATTATAACATGCTTTGTGCCTTATGTGATTTCCTGCTTTCAGTATTTATTTATGATTATTACTCACTAAGTTGGAGTACTCACTTTACTCCATGCACCCTGTGTGCAGATTCAGTCGTATTTGGTCCCACTCCTGAGTGCTGATCTTTCGGGCTCAGGCGGATCCGAGGAGTCTCTAGGTAGGTGTCGGCGTCCGCAGCCCAGAGCTCTTCCCTATCTTATTTCTTCATGTTCTTAGTTTCTGTATTAAACTCTATAGTTTTATTTGGAGTATTCTAGATTGTTTAGATGCTCATAACTAGTGACACCCCGGTTTCGGGCTGTGTTGGATTGTATTCTGCAAACTTTACTATTATCTGCTACTTTGAGACACTACTATTTATGCTTCAGACTTATTTCTTATTGTTTATCTGTTAATAATTGAAATTGGAAGTGTCGGATGGCCTTGTCTTCACGAGAGGTGCCATCACGACCGGGTCTGGGGTGTAGGGTTGTGACAAGTTGGCATCAGAGCCTAGGTTACATAGGTCTCACGAGTCATGAGCAGGTTTAGTAGAGTCTCATGGATCGGTACAGAGACGTTTGTATTTATCCTCGAGAGGCTACAGAACCTTTAGGAAAAACTTCATATTCTTGAAATTCTTGTCGTGCGACTTTGTTGATTCGAGTACTAAACTTCTGTTGTTCTATTATCTCACAGATAGTGAGGACACGCGCTACTGGTCAGGATGGATGACCACTAGTACCACCAGTTGTGGCCACCAGAGGCCGAGGACGTTGTTGTGGTCGCGGTAGGGGTAGAGGTGTGGCCCGTATAGCAGCTAGGGCAACACCTACAGATCCACCAACAATATTAGTTCAGGATCAGGTCCCAGTTATGGGCACTCCAGCAGCACCAACTCAGGCACCGGCTGTGCCCATTGTGATTCCGGGTCTTCAAGAGGCCTTGGCTTAGATCTTATCAGTTTGCACTGGCCTAGCTCAAGCGGTTTTAGCCACCACAGCCGCAGCTACTTCTTAAGCCGGGGGAGGCAATCAGACTCCCACCGCTCGCACACCTGAGCAAGTCGTGCAGGGACTTCAGACATCGAGGGCACATCCAGCCCAACCGGTTTCAGCTGCTAAGGACTATGTAGTTCCTGCCATGCCATAGGACGAGCAACGTAGGTTGGAGAGGTTTGGTAGACCTTAGTTTCCGACCTTCAGTGGTGTAGAGGGCGAGGATGCCCAAGGTTTCTTGGATAAGTGTTAGAGGATGCTTCGTACAATGGGTATTCTAGAGACCATCGGGGTCGCTTTCACTACTTATTAGTTTTCTGGAGCTGCCTTTACTTGGTGGGAGGCTTTGAGAGGCGTAGGCCTATTGGTGTAGCACCCCTTACCTGACAGCAGTTCTTCGTTCTCTTTTTGGAGAAGTATATGCCGCAGTCCCGCAAAGAGGAGCTCCGTAGGGAGTTTGAGTGGTTGTGTCAGGGAAAGATGATTGTGACGCAATATGAGATGAGGTTCTCTGAGTTAGCTCATCATGCTATTTTGTTGGTTCCGATAGATAGAGAGAGGATTATGAGGTTTGTTGATGGCCTCACTTATCAGCTTCGTATTCTCATGACTAGGAAGAGGGTGATTGGTGCTACCTTTGAGGAGGTTGTAGACATTGCTCGGGAGATTGAGTCTGCTCGTCGCCACGAGTGCGAGGAGAGGAAGGCCAAGAGGCCTCGAGGATCTGGTAGTTATAGTGGTACTTCTTCGAGAGGTCAGTTTTAGCACGACAGAGGTCGTCCCTTCAGGCATACTCAGCCAGCTCGTCCAGGTTATCGTGGGGCATCATCGGGTCATGGTTCTCACAGTTCTCATCAGTACCAGTCATCACTTAGTGCCCTTCCAGCTCAGAGTTCATCCCGTTCTCCATTAGTTCAGGGCTCATCTATGCCAGGTGCATCTGCTAGTCACTCTGGTGCGAGGGGTTCCCTTCAGTCCCCTTCTCCAGCACCTGGGAGTTGTTATGAGTGTGGAGAGATGGGCCATATATGGAGGCAGTGCCCTCGTCGTCTTACGAGTTCATCTCAGCAGAGGGGTCAGTCATCGGCTTCAGCGCCAATTACTTCATCACCACCTGCCCAGCCAGCTAGGGGTGGAGGTCAGTCAGCTAGGGGTTGCCCCAGAGGAGGAAGTCGATCAGGTGGCGGTCAGGACCATTTCTATGCACTTCTAGGCAAACCTGATGCTATTGCTTCAGATGCTGCAATTACATGTATTGTCTCAATCTGCCATAGAGATGCCTCACCTTTTCTTATATGTCATCATACTTTGCTCATTATTTGGGTACACCCCGTGAGTTTCTTGCTTCACCTGTTCATATATCTACCCCCAGTGGGCAATACTATTGTATTAGACCGTGTGTACCGGTCCTGTGTGGTGACTATTGGGGGTCTGGTGATCTGTGTGGATTTTTTATTATTGTGTATGGTGGATTTCGATGTCATTTTGGGCATGGATTGGCTATCTCCATGTCGCGCTATTCTGGACTGTCATGCTAAGACAGTCACATTGGCTATACCGGGTATGCCACGGATCGAGTGGTAAGGTGTGACTGATTATGTTCCCAGTAGAGTAATCTCATTCTCGAAAGCCCAGCGTATGGTTGGGAAGGGTTGTCTTTCGTATCTAGCCTTTGTGAGGGATGTCGGTGTAGAGACTCCCAGTATTGATTCTGTTCCAGTTGTGAGGGATTTTTTTGATGTGTTTCCTGCAGACCTGTTGGGCATGCCACCGGATAGGGATATTGATTTTGGTATTGACCTGGTGCTTGACACTCAACCCATTTTTATTTCGCCGTATCGTATGGCACCAGCGGAGTTGAAGGAGTTAAAGGAGCAACTTTAGGAACTCCTTGATAAGGGGTTCATTTGGCCTAGTGTGTCACCTTGGGGTGCGCCGGTTCTATTTGTGAATAAGAAGATGGCACTATGAGGATATGCATCGACTATAGGCAATTGAACAAAGTAATAGTTAAGAACAAGTATCCTTTGCCTCGCATTGATGATTTATTCGACTAGTTTCAGGGAGTAAGAGTGTTCTCCAAGATTGATCTCCGTTCAAGTTATCACCAGTTGAAGATCAGGGATTCGAATATTCTTAAGACAGTGTTTAGAACCCGATATGATCATTATAAGTTCTTGGTGATGTCCTTTGGGCTGATCAATGCCCCAACAACGTTCATGCATTTGATGAACAACGTATTTCGGCCTTATCTTGATTTGTTTGTCATAATCTTCATTGATGATATTCTGGTGTATTCGCGTAGTCAAGAGGAGCATGCAGAGCATTTGAGAGTTGTGTTGCAGAGATTGAGGGAGAAGAACCTTTATGGAAAATTCTCCAAGTATGCGTTTTGGCTCAGTTCAGTGGCTTTCTTGGGGCACGTGGTGTCCAACGAGGGTATTCAGGTTGATCCAAAGAAGATAGAGGCGGTTCAGAGTTGGCCCAGACCGTCCTCTTCCACAGAGATTCGTAGCTTTCTTGGTTTGGTGGGTTATTATCGCCAGTTTGTTCAGGGATTCTCATCTATCACATTGCCATTTACCAAGTTGACTCAGAAGGGTGCTTCATTTGTATGGTCGGACGAGTGTGAGGAGAGCTTTCAGAAGCTCAAGGCAGCTTTGACCACAACTCCAGTGTTAGTTTTGCCATCAGTTTCAGGTTCATATACCGTGTATTGTGATGCTTCGAGAGTTGGTATTGGTAGTGTATTGATGTAGGAGGGTAGAGTTATTGCTTATTCTTCTCGTCAGTTGAAGCCTCATGAGAAGAACTACCCTATTCATGATTTGGAGTTGGCTGCCATAGTTCACGCGTTGAAGATTTGGAGGCATTACTTGTATGGTGTGTCTTGTGAGGTGTTTACTGATCATCGTAGCCTCTAGCACTTGTTCAAGTAGAAGGATCTTAATTTGAGGCAGCGAAGATGGTTGGAGTTGCTTAAGGATTATGATATCACTATATTGTACCATCTGGGAAAGGCCAATGTCGTGGCCGATGCCTTGAGCCGAAAGGCAGTGAGTATAGGGAGTTTGGAATATATTCCAGTTGAGGAGAGACCTCTTGCAGTTGATGTTCGGACCTTGGCCAATCGGTTCGTGAGGTTGGATATTTCGGAACCCAGTCGGGTATGGGTTTGTGTAGTTTCTCGGTCTTCCTTATATGATCGCATCAGAGAGCGCCAATATGATGATTCGCATTTGCTTGTCCTTAAAGATAGAGTTCAGCATGATGATGCCATAGATGTGACCATTGGTGATGATGGGGTGTTGAGGATGCAGTGTCGGATTTGTGTGCCCAATGTAGATGGGCTCCGGGAGTTGATTCTGGAGGAGGCACATAGCTCGCGGTATTCCATTCATCCGGGTGCCACGAAGATGTATCAGGATTTGAGGTAGTCCTATTGGTGGAGAAGAATTAAGGAAGACATTGTGGGATTTGTAGCTCAGTGTCTCAATTGTCAGCAGGTGAAATATGAGCATCAAAGACCAGGTAGTTTGCTTCAGCGGATGGATATTCCAGAGTGGAAGTGGGAGCGGACGACTATGGACTTTGTAGTTGGACTTCCACAGACTTTGAAGAAGTTCGATGCTATTTGGGTGATTGTGGATCGGCTGACCAAGTCCGTACACTTCATTCCTATGTGTACTACCTATTCTTCAAAGCGATTGACAGAGATCTATATCCGGGAGATTGTTCGTTTGTATGGTGTCCCAGTTTCCATCATTCAGATAGGCGCGCTCAGTTTACTTTGTAGTTTTGGAGGTCTGTGCAGCGAGAGTTAGGTACTCAGGTTGAGTTGAGCACAACTTTTCACCTTCAGACGGATGGGCAGTCTGAGTGCACTATTCAGATATTGGAGGACATGTTGTGTGCTTATGTCATTGATTTCGGAGGGTCATGGGATAAGTTTCTACCGTTTGCAGAGTTTGCTTATAACAATAACTACCAGTCGAGTATTCATATGGCTCCATATGAGGCTTTGTAAGGGAGGCGGTGTAGATCTCCAGTTAGTTGGTTTAAGCCGGGTGAGGCTAGGCTATTGGGGACAGACTTGGTGCAGGATGTTTTGGAAAAGGTGAAGGTGATTCATGAGAGGCTTCGTATAACACAGTCGAGACAAAATAGTTATGCTGTTAGGAAGGTTCGAGATGTGTCCTCCATGGTTGGTGAAAAGGTTCTGTTGAAGGTTTCGCCCATGAAGGGTGTTATGAGATTTGGAAAGAAAGGGAAATTGAGTTCGTGGTTCATTGGGTCTTTTGAGGTGCTTCGGAGGATTGGGAGGTGGCTTATGAGCTTGCTTTTCCACCCAGCTTGTCGAGTGTGCATCCGATATTTCATGTTTCTATGCTCCGGAAGTATATTGGGGATCCGTCTCATGTTTTGGATTTTAGCACAGTTCAGTTGGATGATGATTTGACTTATGATGTAGAGCCAGTAGCTGTTTGGGGGTCGTCAGGTTCGAAAGTTGAGGTCAAAGGATATAGCTTCAGTGAAAGTGCAGTGGAGAGGTCTGCACGTGGAGGAGGCTACCTGGGAGATAGAGCGTAGATGCGGAGTAGATATCCTCACCTGTTTGAGGCTTCAGGTATGTTTCTTGACTCGTTCGAGGACGAACATTTGTTTAAGTTGGGGAGGATGTGACGACCAGGCCAGTCGTCTCATGAGTTACCGCTCCATTTCCCCCATTTCTGCTTCTTATTGCTTTGTCTATCGGTTATAGGAGTGATTAGGTTGGTTGGCTCGGGTTTGAAAAGGTTTTGAGAGGGTTTGAGACACATAGTCTCTTTTGATGAAGCTTAAGTTGGAAAAGTCAACCAGATGTTGACTTATGTGTTAGAGGGTTCGGATGTGAGTTCCAATGATTCATTCTTCGGGAGGTGATTTGGGACATTAGGAGCGTGATCAGAATGAGTTTTGGAGGTTCGGGGTAGATTTAGGCTTGAATTGGCGAAGTTGATATTTTGGCGATTTCCGGTTGGTAGGCAAGATTTTGATATAGCAATCGGAATGGAGTTTTGAGAGTTGCAGTAGCTCCGTTGTGTCATTTGGGATGTGTGCGCAAAATTCAGGTTATTCGGAGGTGGTTTGGTTGGGTTTTTGATCAAAAGCGTAATTTAGAAGATTTTGAAATTCTTAGGCTTGAATCCGATGCGAATTGAGTGTTTCGATGTTGTTTTGAGCGTTCCGAAGGTTGGAATAAATTTGAATGAGGTTATGGGATATGTTGGCATGTTTGGTTGAGGTCCCAAAGGCCTTAGGTGAGTTTTGGGTGGTCAATCGGACCATTTCATGTTGTTTGGAATTGCAGAAAAACTGCTGAAGTGTTGTAGAGAATTTGACCTTCGCATTCGCGAGTAGGTCCTCGCGTTCGCGAAGGGTTAGTTGAGAAGGCAGATGATTTTAGCCTTCGCATTTGTGAGGAAGGCTCCGCATTCGCGAAGGGCTGGATGTTTGTGCATCGCGTTCGCGAGAAGGGGAGCGCGTTCGCGTAGAGGAAATTGGTCAGCTGTGTTTGCGGTCGAGTTGTTCATCACGTTCGTGAGAGAGGGAGTGCATTCGCAAAGAGTTAGTCTGAGGAACCATTGCATTCGTGATGGGCATGTCGCGTTCGTGTAAGAGGATTTTTGGTCAAAGTCATTTCGTGCTTCGCGAACTCGAGGCGTTGACCGAGTTCGCAAAGAAGAATTAAGGCCTCGGCAGAATGTTTAAATACTCATCTTGTCCACAATTTTGGGGTTTATTTCTTCCATCGTTGGTCATTTTTGGAGTTTTTTGAAGAGGATTGAAGAGGGATTCAAGGGGAATCACTTGGAGGTAAGATTCTTGGACTTAAAACTCGATTCTAATATGAATTCCACCTAAATGGAAATTAAGCCAAAAATTGAAGAACTAGGGCTTGGAAACTTAGATCTTTGATTGAGGATTTGAAAGACCAATTGAGGTCGGATTTTAGAACTTTTGATATGTATGAACTCGTGGGGAGATAAGGAACCTATTGATGTAAAAATTATCGAATTCCGAGACATGGGTCCAGGGGTCGAGTTTTGGTAATTTTGGGATTTGTGTCGTATATTGATTATTTTCTCTTGGGCTTCGTTTCCTTTAGCATATTTTGATGCCGTGTTTCTGATTTTGGATAGATTCGACGTGAGTGGAGGCCGATTTGAGGGGAAAAGGCGTCGCGAGCTAGAGATTTGATCGGTTTGAGGTGAGTAATGATTGTAAATGATGTTCTGAGGGTTTGAAACCCCGGATTGCGCATCGTTGTGCTATATTGAGGTGACGCACATGCTTGATGACGAGCGTGGGGTCGTGCACTATTGGGGATTGTGACTTTGTCCGTCCTGAATGACTATTTTACCGCGTATTTGACTGAAATCTATTTGCTATCATCATTATTTGGGTTGAATGCCATATTTGGGCTTCGTGCCAACTATTCTAACCCTTCAAGGACCTTTATTGATATTTTCTCACTATTTTGACTTTATACTTGAACTCAGTCCTGATACATTTCGCTGTTTTCGTACTTAGCCATGTTTACTTTATTTTAACACTTAAATGATCTTTTAAATGATATTTTGGGCTAAGAATTATGTTTTACTATTGCCTGAGTGGATTGTGAGAATTTTGACTGAGTAAGGCCGAGGGCCTATGTTGTGAGGAAACATTTGATATTGATTATGAGGCCGAGGGCCTGAGATATGTACTCCACGAGGTGGCTTGATTGATATGAGGCCAATAGCCTAGTGATGTACGCCACGAGATGGCTTGATATTGCGCTTGGGCCGTAAGGGGCCCCTCTAGGAGTCTGCACACCTCTAGTGAGCGCGGGTACCCATGTGATGTGAGATGTAGCCCGAGGGGTTGGTATTGTTCTGAGATATTGCCCGAGGGGCGGATTTGTTGATATTGTGCCCGAGGGGCAAATCTTTATGTATTTATCTTTCTGAATTACCTGTCATTATCTGTTTAATCGTTGAAAATGTATTTCCTAAAGTTTAAACTGAACCTAAATGATTATTCATATTTCTACTAATTTACTGGTTTTAATGGTTTTAATGCTTCATTATAACATGCTTTGTGCCTTATGTGATTTCCTGCTTTCAGTCTTTATTTATGATTATTACTCACTGAGTTGGAGTACTCACTTTACTCCATGCACCCTGTGTACATATTCAGGCATATTTGGTCCCGCTCCCGAGTGCTGATCTTTATAGCTCAGGCGGATCCGAGGAGTCTCTAGGTAGCTATCGGCGTCCACAGGCCGGAGCTCTTCCCTATCTTATTTCTTCAGGTTCTTAGTTTCTGTATTAAACTCTGTAGTTTGATTTGGAGTATTCCGGATTGTTTAGATGTTCATGACTAGTGACACCCCGGTTTCGGGCTGTGTTGGGTTGTATTCTGCAAACTTTACTATTATCTGCTACTTTGAGACGCTACTATTTATGCTTCAGACTTATTTCTTGTTGTTTATCTATTAATAATTGAAATGGGAAGTGTCGCCTGGCCTTGTCTTCATGAGAGGAGCCATCACGACCGGGTCTGGGTGTAGGGTTGTGACAATTGGACCTTTCTGTATTTTCTATCACAATAGTTTGAATAGGGTACAAACAGGAAAACAAAGGTAACTAAGCCAGTATCATGGTTTTCTATATGATTGTTTACCTCAAAAATATGAGTAACAATTAAATTTGATTAGTGGTTTTAAAGATATGGGATTTAGTTCAATACCAATTAATAATCAAGAAATATAAAGTAGAAATGAAAGAGACAAGTAAATCAAACCAATGTTACTTAATAGCAATGACCTCGAGTTTAATGACCTCGAGGTGGCTTAGAGCAATAGGAGCAATTAAGTAAGAAAAGTAAAGTAAGAACATTAGAGCCAAAGGACAATGCTGATGAACAGTAGGAGAAAAGGTAGAGAGTATATTCTTTTCTCAATGATTAGATGATCTTACAAATGATTGGGGTCCCCTTTATATAATAGAGGAACCCTAAATAAGGAATATTTCTAATTACAATAAGGAATATTCTTGGTACAGTTGTCTAACCGCCTAGTACGGAATAGTACAATCATATTCTGGGATTTGCGCCGTGACTTTGGGGACGTGGCAGGAATCTAACTTGTTCTGGTACAAATCCATAATGGTACTATATCGAGGTCGAGCACGCTCGACCTCGGTATGCATCGTGCTTCGCCTTCGAACTCAGGTCTGGTCCCTCGAGCTCAAACTTGATCTTGCCCGAACTCGGACTTAGGACGGGCCTTAGAGCCTATAAGTCAGAGGCATACGGTTTTGACCGTAAACAGATAGTCCCCGCGTTTATTAGAGTAAGATGATAAGAAACGATTTGATCCTTGTTTTCTCGAAGTCTGTAGTGATGACATCATTTCCAAGATGCAGGCATTCAAAGTGACGGAAATGTCCCGCCGGTTCACTTCCCCAAAATATTAAATGCACGCCAGTATTGGTCGGCCACTAGTGCCGCCTAACCGTCGTTGCCCTTCTATAAATATGAGGCGATTCCTTTGAGTAAAGAACTTTACTCTTTCTTTACATCTTTCCCTTATTCACCTCTTTTTCTAATTACCTATTTCCACCGCCTATTTAAGTGCCGAAAAATGCCAAGCTTTTTTAAGAAACACCACATTCTTGTACAACCCGTATTCTTTATCTTACAATCATGGCTAAAACTTCCAAAATGATCCCAAAAAGGATAAAACGTCATCTTCTTCTACCTCCCGGTCGGCCAGACCGGTGGCGCCGCCAACTCTTGAGGAAATCACCCCGACCCTTGTATAATTAAGAAAGACTTTAGTATTGATAATCCCCCCGACGTCCCAGGCCGATGCGAGCATGCATCTCGATATCTTACCTTGATATCAGAGAAGAACCTCAAGGATGTGAAGAAGGACTGTGGCTGGAGAAATGAGGTCGTGATTCAAATCCCGAGCCCCAAGGAAAGCATTACTACCCACGTGGAGGGGTTTTTAAGTGTTTACACTAACCCCTTCACACTGGGTCCCCTTAATCCGGTGGTGATTGACTTCTGCAAAACATACGAAATCACCCTCGGCCAGATTCACCCCTCTTTTTGGCGCATCGTGATCATGCTGCGCTATTTTTTTGAAAAGGCTGAGGGTTTGGAATTCACCCTCAACCACCTGATTCGATTGTACCGGCCCCAATTGTTTCGAGGCCTTGTCAAGTTGCAACGTCGCATGAAGAAATCCTTCTTTGCCAGTAGCGACGAAGCTAAGGATCGGGGCTGGATGAGCTGGTTTGTCAGAGTACGGACTTCGAATGTCATTCCCAGGACAAAATGCCATTCCCGGAGAGATGGAATTATAATTGTAAGTGGAGTCCTTCTTCATAATATCTACATATACTCCACTTCCACATCCCATAATAATACTTTTATCTTTTCTGCAGTTGTTGCTTGGACACCCCTCGCTATCCCCGATCTCGAGGACTGGGTCCGAAAGTTGGCAATGAACTCCTCGTATGATGAACACAAATGACATGAATTATCAAAGGGCCAATGGGAGGCCAAGAATCATGGTAAGTGCTTTTCCCAAGTTTCAAATACTTTTCATATGTTGATGGCGTCAACTTATTCACGTTTGCTTGTGCAGGCCTTGGAGATGTACCTAAGATAAGGCCGGCCCCGCCGGGGAAGGGATGAAGTCTTCAATCCCAAAGTCTGAGAAGTACAACAAAAGAAAAAGGTTTCGAAGCCTGTAGACCCTCAAGACATGAAAACCCCCGCTCGAAGGATGCGGAAAAGATTTGCTCACGTGGGTGCAGATTCGGCCCATGATTTCTTGGATGAAGAAAATGATGGTGAAGAGTCGACGTTAGTGCCTCTAACCAGGTAACCAATCGAGGCCGCCAAGCCCTCTGAACTGGAGTCCTCATCTCGTGGTGAGGGAACCCCAAAGAAAAATGCAGGCAAGGCCCCCGTGTTACTAGAGGTTGAGATCGTTCCTCTTCCTTCAACATATGTACCAGAGGGGGAAAATGCGGAGACCCCCAAAGCTAATGAGAATTCCCCGAGTGAAGAGCTCAGGGCCGCGACAACGAGTTATTACCTTTCTTTGACAACTTATTTCGGGGGGCAATCGAAGAAGCTAACACTCTGCGTATGCCTAATCTGAACAAGGTCCTCGAGGAAAATCCTTTTTAGGGTTGCTGGCGTCGAGGATGCCACTAACCTTAATGATGCATCCACCATCTTCGAAGAGGCTCAACATATCCTCTCTCTCGAGTAAATACTTACTTTTATTATTGTAATTTCCTCTTTCCTCCTTTTCCATTGACTGATATATCTTCATTTCATGTATAGCCCATCGTCAAGTTTAGAGCTGAGCCAATATGAGGCCGAGCTTAGGAAATTTTCGGGCAAAGAGAAGGCCTTGAGGCTTCTCTGTAGCAAAAAGGAAGAGGAGCTTAAGGATCTCTGGGCCGAATTGACCAAATCTCGGAAATATGAGTCCGAGCTAGATGAGTAGGTAACTATGATTTTAACAGAGTACGACCTTCTTGGCCCTACTTCGGAGGTTAACACTTCGATATCTCAGCTGCAGCAAAAGCTAGAGATGATTGGGCAACTCCGAAGCTAGGTTGATCAAGTCAAAGCTGATTGTCATCGATGGAAGGAGAGCATGGATCAGCTTGTTGCCGATAAGGAAGCCGTCACAACCCAGCTGGCCTCGGCTAAAACTGAACTCCGAGGCATTAAAGCAAAGGGTCTGGCCCAGGCCAAGAAAATTGAGGAGTTGGAGGTAGAGCTAGCTAGAGCCCGGGTCGAAGTTGTACAGGCTAAGGCTGAAGTTGAGAAGACGAAGGCTGCAGATGATAAATCCATTGCCGTATACTTAGGGGACACCGCGGCCATTCAAGCTGAGTTGAGGAAGGCCTCCGACCGGGAAAAGTAGAGAAATGATTTGGCCAAGTGCCAGGCCCGGAGGGATACTCTCAAAGAAATCCATGCCCAAGGGTTCGACCTTGCTAAGGAGATAGTCGAGGCAAAGGCGTAGGAAACTGATGCCAGGTTTCTTGTCTCTTCCGATAATGAGAATGTAGCGAGTGGCTCGGGGGACAGGGAAGGTGAAGAGGATGTTCCAGAGGGAGAGGAGGTTCCCGAAGATAGAGCTGCCAAAATTGCAGCTCCAGAGGATGGCGCTCCCGGGGATATGACCCCGAAAATAGATTAGGTTCTCCTTTTCTTTTCTGTGCAAGGGCCCCTTGCGGGCGTTGTAAATATGTTTTGTAAAACTCCCCTTATGAATATAAAGTATCTTTTTGTTCTATCCTCGACTTGTACTGAATTTTATTTTGTTTTCTTTTGTGGAAGATTTTGATAATTCAAACAATTAGTCCGAGTATTGATTCAGACTCAGAACGTAATAAACCCATAGGTTTTTATTGATCAATATAATACCCCTTAAGGTTTTGTTAATCCTCGAGCTAAATTTGAATTGATTCGATGCGAGCTCGGGATGTCGGGACTCTTGAGTCCGATTTGAGTGAGAGCGAGGTCTCGAACTCTATATATTTTGGCCCTTAAGCTCTTTTACGTTGGCCCATAGGCTCTTTAGGTTGGGCCATTTTGGCCTCTAGAATGGCTATAATTTTTCCTTCTTTTCGGCTAAAAGACTTGATAAACTTTTTGTATGCCTTAGTATGTGTTTTTTTTACCCGTTTGGGTTTTTCAAAGGTTCGACATATCGGAACCTTATTAGTAATTTGTTTGTGTAAACATAATCGAATACCTCTTGAGGTTTTCCCGAAGGCTGATGTTATCGAAGCCTTTGGATTATTCGAGGGCTGAATTTATCGAAGCCCTTAGATTTTTCTGGTTTATCGAAGCCTTTTATATTTTGCTTTTGTCTAGGGTAGCCTGATTAACCAGTTTTTCAACATTTGAAGGCCTTTAATTTATGGCAGAAGTCGGACGTCTCTGAGCCACATTATTTTGGGCGTAGACTTTATATGACCGTAGTCTTTAGTATGGCAGTAGCCTTCGGGTATGTCACTTGGACTCGTTTCCCGATAACCTTTCGAACTTGTTCGAAAAGTTAGTCCCCAAGTATATTGGCATTGGCCTTTATTTCTACGGGGTGCTACTTTGAGGTCTTATGAGTCCGAGTTTTCGATGACTCGGATGTACTTACTGTCGATAACAGTCCCCGAGTATTCAGGGGTGCTTTTATGCTTTGTCTCTTGAGCCATTTCCCGTGGGATTATAAGTGTAGAGCTCGTCCTATACTAGAATTCTTGAGACACAAAATGTTTTTGATATTAGTAGAATGCTTCTTTAAATAATTGATACATGCATACATGCTTTGCCGTTGGGGCTTGACTATTCTATATGGACACGGTTTGTCTGACCGTTTGGCCCATTACAAAGTTTTCCTATCGAGGCCCTCTTAGGAGTGAAGTATTTTCCTTGAAAATATAACCTCCGAGGGTGATGCCCTCCAGTATTCGAGGTTGATTGAAATGAAGCCTTGGATACTGTTGAGTTCTTCTTAGGTAGCATATAATTGTTGCCTCGTTAAAAACCTTGCTGGTAAAACCCATTTGGGACAAAATCCGATCTAAGAGAAAAGGAGTGCAATGCATGCTTTAAAACCTAAGGCCTTCGTGTAAAAAAGGGTGTCTTCGAGATCATGTGCCTTCGATAGCTTTTATCGAAAATCTATAATTAGTTAGTTTTAAACCTAAATGGACAAAAAGGATAAAGTCATACCTTAGCAGTAGTATCGATTGAGTAATGATTGTAAGCACGTGATTTTTGACCCTCCCCGGGAATTTTTACGCTCTTAGCTTAAAATATCTAATTTAGGACTAATATAGCTATTTTAACTATTTTACTTTATTTCGTTGCAAAAAAAAAGAAAATTTCAAAAAAATATATATAAAAATTTTAGTTTATGTATTTCTCATAAACTTGAAAAATACAAAAATTGCACTTTATTTTTATACCTTATATAATTTCGAAAAAAATACAAAAATAATAATTCTATTAAAGTTTTATAGGCATTTTTAACTTTGAAAAAATACAAAAATATTACCTCATATTTATCTTAATATTTAAAAACGAAAATTACAAAAAATAGTTTTATTAATATTTTGTAGCTATTTTTAAACCTTGAAAAATATTTAAAAAGATATAGTTTTGTTAAATACTAGTCTTATTTTTGGTAGTTATTTTGCTTACATAGGACTAGTTAAGCAACGTGTTCCTATTTCTCGGGTCCGGGCAAAAGAATAATATTCGGGTTTAAACTACCCGGTTTTAGGCCTAATTTTCGGACCTAGCCCATAATAAACAGTGTCCAGGACACATGGGGAACCCCACCACGCGTGGGGGACATATGCCTTGAACCCCACCACGCGTGGGGCTCATTTTTTGAGGGCAAACCATGTCAAATACACGGACTACACATTTGACAAGGGGGGGGGGGACTTTTGGAATTTTGGAAAGAACGGGCACTGTGGCTCATCTTCTCCAAAAGGAGAAGACCAAAAACCCTACTGAATGCAGACCAAAACCAGGGAAAAACCCACGACCAAACCATCACCCTCCACCTCATCCAAACCAACCAGTCCTACATCCGTTCGTCACAGCCCCGTCGACCACGACCACTCCTCCATTACTGCCCACGCACCATCCCCGTCAACCTGCTGCCTCGTCACCATCGGCAGTCCCCGTCGCTGCTTCACTCGTCGTCCTCCTCGCACCACCATCTCGTCCGAACACCCACTTCCTCTCCGTCACAACACAACCAGCCAAAGCTTCCCTATCACCCACTGTCGTAACCAACCAAGTCAGTCCCACCCCCCGTCGCAGCCCCAGTCTCGTCGACCACCAAGCCTCCCAAACAACCACCCTCCGACACCCCAAACAGCTCCCTCTGTCCCTTCTGTCCCAACGACCAAAACCAACGAAAACCCTCACCCAAACCACCTCCGGCTGCTGCGTCGTCCAACCACCCCCCGTCGTCAACTGCCCAAACGACCTCTCCAAACGCAGCAACAACCAGCTCCGTCAACAGCCAAACAGACCTCCATAGCTGCTCCTTTCATCACCTCCAACGACCCCTTTGTTACAGCTTCTCGCAATAGTTGCTGCGTCGAAAATACAGCAGCTGTTGCTGCGTCGCTGCGTTGCTGAGTAGCTCAGCCGTTGCTTCAGTCCGGTGAGGTTGTTTTGATCGTCGAGGTCCGGTACGTCGAGGTGCTGTCCGAGGTTCCGTCGTTGTTCTTCGTTCAGAGAGGTCCGGCTTGAGTTCCGTCGGAATCGTGTTTGTCGTTCTGAGTTTGTCGAGGTGCAAAGGTTAGTAAACCTCGACGTATTAGATAAATAAACTTTACGTTGAATGTTTGAGATGCAAATATAAAAATTGGTATGGAAATTTTCCGCCTATGTTTCATTGTCTGCATTTTGTTCATTTTCATGTTATGTTATTCTTGTTTATTTGATGTCGTTTAATTAAGTTGGACTAGTCGTACTATGACACAAGTGTGACATTAATCGGTTCGTCCTTTCCTTCGGTTAGTTCATTCGAAAAAATAGTATTAGTGCATGTTGTTCCTACTACCGAAACACTCATTCACTAAACTCCTTTTATTAAACTTTTAACAAGTCATGGGATTTTAGTTGTAAAGAGGCCGTAAGTTTTAGTATTGTTAAAGACATAAAAATGGCATCCTTTTAAAAAATAAAAAAATAAAAAATATATAATAGTAATAATAAAGAATAAAATGAGACGAGCCTCGCCGAATAAAAGGGACAAATTGCGGGGCCCTCACAAAATATATGTATTAAATACTTAGATTCCGGGATGGGCCGTTTAACAAATTTCACGGCCCTCCCCAAAAATAATAATGCGCTAGTTGCTTTAGGCGCGCCTTTAATAATGTTATCTCCCTAAACTCGGGTGCACATTTATGTGACCCAAATCCAAATCTCAACGGAGTCGAAATGTGTCTCTAGTCACGGGCGCATTGATTGTGGCGTGGCCCGAGATGCATTTCCATGACGTTGCAAATTCCTTTAAAAAATAAGAATGAGATGAGCCTCGCCGAATAAAAATACAAATTGCGGGGCCCTCAGTAAATACTTGTTTTAAATTACTTAGAATTCAGGAGGGCCGCTTAGTGAATTTCGTGGCCTTCCCAAAATAATAACGCGATAGTCTCTTTAGGCGCGTGTTTAATAATTTACTTTCTTAAGCTCGGGTGTGCATTTCATGCGACCCAAATCCGATCTCAAAACATCAAATAAAATGCGTTCCGGATTATGGGTGCATTTCATGTGACGTAGTCCAAAGACGTGTTTTAAATGATGTTCACATTTCTTTTAAAAACAATAATAGTAAAGCGGTTAAAAGATAAATTTGCACATAAGTTCATATTGTATTAAAAATCAGATAAATAAGCCAAATATAACAGTTGAGCGACCGTGCTAGAACCACGGAACTCGGGAATGCCTAACACCTTCTCCCGGGTTAACAGAATTCCTTATCCGGATTTCTGGTACGCAGACTATAATATAGAGTCATTATTTTCCTCGATTCGGGATTAAAATTGGTGACTTGGGACACCCTAAATCTCCCAAGTGGCGACTCTGAAATAAATAAACCAATCCCGTTTCGATTGTCCTTTAATTGGAAAAAACTCCCTTGCGCCCCCGCGGGTGCGGAAAAAGGAGGTGTGACAGCTCTGGCGACTCTGCTGGGGAATTTTTTATGACCCAGAACCACTGGTTCAGGGTTAAGAATTCGAGCTTAGAATAACTGTTATATTTGGCTTTATTATCCGATATATATTGCATGTTTTGACATAACATACTAAATGTTGTCTTTTACCGCTTTGATATTATCTGAATTGTATATAAACTGTGCCGAAACCCTTCTCTTCTTACCTCCGGGGATGTGCTTACTGGTTGAGACTCCCTATTCTGTTAGTGTCATACCCTAAATAAAAGAGGCTCGGAAAGTTTCTAAGCCGGCTGGCCTTTTGGTTCCCGGAAAGGAGCTCCTTCCTCAGCTCGAGTTGTCCGCTCGGGTACACTGTCTAGAACACCGACCCAGGTTTTTGAACTTAGTATAACAAAGCCACATGCCGGATCCCTAGTAGGAACGTTTATTTGCATCATGTGCATTTGACTTAGGGGACTCAACACAGGGGTTGGGTCCGTCTAGGACAAGCAACCTGAAAATAATAGACCAGCTTATGGCATCCTATGTGCTACATGTTGTATTCAGTCAAGGGCGAATGGGTCATTTGGTCGTTTCCAGCATGATGTTATTTTAATCAAAGCATGGGGAACATTTGTGGAATCCAAGAAGCCTTGGAATTCCCTATGTCCCCCACGCTTGCTTTTTGGGAAAACACATGGGGAACATTTGTGGAATCCAAGAAGTCTTGGAATTCCCATATGTCCCCCACGCTTCATATGTTGGGAAAAGCGCATGGGGAGCATTTGCGGAATCCAAGAAGTCTTGGAAATCATTATGTCTCCCATGCCACATTTTTGAAAGAAATAATAAATATAAAAAAATAATAATACAAATAAAAACAAAGCATGAAAATTCAAAAGATTTTGTATGTTGTCATCATTTTCCGCATATAAGAAAATCGTGAAAAAAGGAGAAAATAACAGCATAGAAGTCCGAGTAGAGTCGAAACTCTGCCGAAATTTTGAAAATGAAAAAATGTCTTGTTAGTTTGTTATATTTAAAGAAAAGGAAAAAAAATCATCATTGTTCTGTCTTGTTTTTAAAAAAAAATATAGAAAAGAAAATATTTGTTTTGCCATAAAAATGAAAAAAAAGGTTTTGTTTTAAAATGGGTTTTTATTTGTTTATCTGTTTATGAAAATGTCAAAATAAAAATGAAAATAGTAAAATAAAAAAGAGTCCGGCGTTGAATGTGATTTTATTATTTGTTCCAAAAATAAGTATATATATAATCCAAAAAAATAAATTCAAAAGAAAGTTCAAAATTCAAAAAATAAAATAGAAAAACAAATCCGAAAATATTTTGATTCTTTTTTCGAAATTGAAAAGAAAATTCAAAATTCAAAAAAAAAAACATTTTGAGAAGCATTTCTTTTATTAAAAGCAAAATTCCGAAAAATATTTTCCTCTTCTTCTCTAGAATAAAGAAAAAAGAGCAAATGAAAATTCAAAAATATTAGTCTTTCTTTTAAAAAGAAAATCAATCAAAAAATAATATTTCCTTGCTTCTTTTAAAGTAGTTCTTTTAAACGAAAATTCAAAAAAAAGTTAGTTCATCTACTTATCCTTGATTGACCGAACTACGCGGGTTTGATTCTCACCGGATGTGAGATACGTAGGCAACCCTCATCGGGTCCAACCCCACCTTCTCAAAAAAGAAGGAATGTTTTATGTTTTTCGTTAATTCGTTTGTTTGTTATAAATGAAAATAATAGAATAATAGTCTATATGATTGTTGTGAAAATAATAATAAAAAAAATATAGAAAATGGAAAAGGGTCCTCTCAAAAACAGTTTATTTGCCCGAACTACGCAAGGTCTGATTCATGCGGGTCATGATACGTAGGCAATCTCCATAAGATTCGACCACAACAAAAAAAAGAAAAATGAAAAAGAGCAAAATGAAAAAAAAAAGAAAAGAGAAAGAAAAGAAAAAAAGAAAAAAAAACATCGAAAAAGAAAAAGAAAAAAGATGTTGTCAATAATGAGGACCGACTTTACTGAGTCCATTCTAACCTGTTTGTTTTGCAAATAAGTTAAGGTGGTTGGTTTGTGGTAAGCCGGACAATGACACCCGGAATCCTTTACTTGCACCTCATGATGCACACTCTGCGGGGATCAGGCCTGATGATAGAAGCATTCCAGTCCTATTGGGAACTTGTTGACTAAGGGTAATGATATTGAAGTTGGCAATGGTCTTGACAATACTAATGCAAAGCTCAGTGGCTAAGATGCCAAGTTTGATAAAGTGGGAGGACGCTCCGTTCCTTGGTTAGCAAGAAAGAAGCTGTTGGTGGCTTATTTTGTTGTCATTCCTGTTCGGATTATTCTTAGGGTTGTAATCCAAGTATTGTCTTGTGTCAAACCTTCCTATCTTTCCATTTTGACATATAAGTTTGTTTAAGTTTTGTCGAGGCTGGGTTAGAATTTTATTCTGGTTGTTTTGTTTGTCTGGTCATTCAAACCATTTCACCGGTAATCTAATGCAAAATCCGGTCCTTTTTATTTCAAGTTTTGTTTAGTCCTTTTATCATTTTTTATTCAATGCCGATTCTAGGGACATGACATGCGCACCCAATTTGGGCCTAGTCTTTAAAGTTAATCATAAAACCCCAGAAAGGCGATCAATCCATTTAAAGAAAATAAGGACGGTTTGAGATTATTCAGAGCTCGAGTCATGTGGAACTGGGGCAAGTTAAGCACAAAGAAAACTGTTAAAAGCAAGATTCGCCAAACTGGCATGAGGGTTGTTCCAGATAATGAGAGTTAGAGTGTCGCCCAACGGTGTTTTAGAAGTGACAAATGAACAAACAGATGTTGAATATAATTGTCAAGTCCGGCACCATCGGAAGAGACTATAAATCTATTGTTTAATTGTGTTGTTTGCACTTGGCATGTTTTGAGGACTGGAATGACGAAGGCATTTTGTTCTGCTACCCAAACACTTTTATCCTTCGTTACCCCTTTGAGCCTTATTTATTTTCTTTCATACCCCTCGTTCGGAATTAGTAGCAACGAATAAAATACGCGAGCATGGCGGGTAAGAGAAAAGAAAGAAAAGAAAACAACAAAATGGAAAAAGAAGAATAAAAGAAAAAGAGAGAAAGAAAAAAAAACGACAAAAGAAAATGAGAAAAGAAAAAGAGAAAAGAAAAATGATAACAAAAAGCAAAAAAAGGAAAGTCAAATGAAAAAGAGGAATTGGGAACTACGTTTGACCTGATTCCTCAAAGAGGATACGTAGGCGCTTCACGGCTCGGTCATAGTTTTGAAAAATGAAAAAAACCCAATCAAAATATCCCCAAGCAAGAAACTGGGGCAAAAGTTGCGTTTGTTGTAAATAAATCTAATTCCGAAGGTTGTAATTAATAACCCGAAATCGATTCATTTTTGAGCCTTTAATACCCTTTCTTTCTAGCCCTATCCAAAACCCACATTACGGTCCAAAGAAAGACCTTCTGACCAGTCTTCAAAAGATGCCAAGTCAGACAAATAAGATTCTTACCGGCGAACATAACATTCTGTTTCCACAACAGAAAGGACTCTAATCTCCAACAAAAAGAGTCATGCCGGCAACACTCCAAATTCCCAGCTGGAAAGTGATACAAATGAGAGAGTCTTATTGGTGAAAACCTTCACAGGCACCATAAGGCGATAAAAGCTGAGAGAAAACCAAAATGAGAGAGGCTTGATAGTGAAAACCCTTCGGGCACTACAAGTCGAATAAGAGTGAGAATCAGTTGTGGAATCGCCAATTGAAGATCTTGAAAGAGGATTGACGGTAAAGGATAGGCCCCATATGCATGTCATAGCCATTAGAGTCGGCATCTGCATTTGATAGGGTTTTTATTTATAGTTTCTTTTGTTAAAGAGTCATGTTTTTTTTCCTTTGTCTTTTTATTCTGTTCCTTTTTATCTTTTTCCTTTCATAGAAAAATCCCCAATAGAGTCTGTCTGGTCAGAACAAGTATGAAATGACTTCAAATAGGCCATCATCTTTCCAAAATGAGATCTGACTAGTACATCCAAGTGGTAGTCAGCAGGGAACAAACGCGAGGCCAGTGTCAAAAAGATATCCCCAGCAAAGGGAATTGACAAAAGGATTGACACGCGTCAAGAGAGATATCCTTGCCAAAACAAAAGTTATAAACCTCAAGGCCAAGACCCATGAACAAAGCAAGGAAAGCGGTGAGCGTGATTTAGCGAGATCCATACTAGACTAAAAGGTCGGGGAAATGCCAGTTTCCAAGCTATGCCACAAAAGAAGAGGGATATCCCCCAGCAGGAAGGGATTATCCCCAGCACATAAGATCATCCCCAACAAGTTGTTGAACGCAGAGCAAGGAAGGAGAAAGGGAAAAGCAATCCCAATAGGAGTATCACAGCCAACCACCATGTTTTAAACTAACAAATTTTGTTTGATTTGAAACAGGTAAAGGAAATGGCATTGATGCAGAAACGCATGCCACAAGGGATATTATCAAACTGGGGCAGAAAATTTTCCTTCCATTTAGAAAATTTTCTGGAAGTCAGGTACCCCCAGCTGATAACATTTTACCCCCCAACAGGTAAGTAAATAATTCCCCAACAGGTAAGTAAATAATTCCCCAACAGTGTTATCCCTAGCAGTTGCGAGGAGTCCAACACAAGGTTGGAAAGACGGTATCCTCAGCGGTTCCTTTCGGGGAAAGGCAAAACGACTCTCAAGGGAGGTAGTCTTCGAAGGAAGAGGCTATGTAAAAACATAAAAAAAAAAAAGAATAATAAAAAGAAAAACAAAAAGAATAAAAAGATATAAAAAAAAAGAATAATAATAAAAATGGGGAAGGTAGAAAAGGAAAATTCATCCCAACCCCCAGCAAGTATTCGAGGTAAGACATTTTCAAGTCTTAAAGATATTTTGGGTTCATCCGCCCTCAAATAGGATATGTCGGGTTCATCCGCCCTCAAATAGGATATGTTGGGTTCATCCGCCCTCAAATAGGATATGTTGGGTTCATCCGCCCTCAAATAGGATCTGTCGGGTTCATCCGCCCTCAAATAGGATCTGTTGGGTTAATCCGCCCTCAAATAGGATCTGTCGAGTTAATCCGCCCTCAAATAGGATATGTTGGGTTCATCCGCCCTCAAATAGGATATGTTGGGTTAATCCGCCCTCAAATAGGATATGTCGGGTTAATCCGCCCTCAAATAGGATCTGTTGGGTTCATCCGCCCTCAAACAGGATATGTCGGGTTCATCCGCCCTCAAATAGGATATTTTGGGTTCATCCGCCCGCGAATAGGATATTTCGGGTTCATCTGCCCTCAAATAGGATTTGTTGGGTTAATCCGCCCTCAAATAGGATCTGTTGGGTTAATCCGCCCTCAAATAGGATCTGTTGGGTTCATCAGCCCTCAAATAGGATCTGTCGGGTTCATCCGCCCTCAAATAGGATATGTCGGGTTCATCCGCCCTCAAATAGGATATGTTGGGTTCATCCGCCCTCAAATAGGATATGTTGGGTTCGTCCGCCCTCAAATAGGACATGTCGGGTTCATCCGCCCTCAAATAGGATCTTATTTTCAAAGTTATTGTTCGACAGGCGCCCACCTGAATAACGAGAGGAATACATTTTTGTCTTTTCATTTCTGTTCTGGGTCACCCACCTGTATAACGAGAGGAATACTTTTATGTCTTAGTTTAACCAGGCGCCCACCTGTATAACGAGAGGAATACTTTTATGTCTTAGTTTAACCAGGCGCCCACCTGTATAACGAGAGGAATACTTTTATGTCTTAGTTTAACCAGGCGCCCACCTGTATAACGAGAGGAATACTTTTATGTCTTAGTTTAACCAGGCGCCCACCTGAATAACGAGAGGAATACATTTTTGTCTTTTCATTTCTGTTCTGGGTCACCCACCAGTATAATGCGGGAATACATTTTTCATGTCTTTACCAGGCGCCCACCTGTATAACGAGAGGAATACTTTTATGTCTTAGTTTAACCAGGCGCCCACCTGTATAACGAGAGGAATACTTTTATGTCTTAGTTTAACCAGGCGCCCACCTGTATAACGAGAGGAATACTTTTATGTCTTAGTTTAACCAGGCGCCCACCTGTATAACGAGAGGAATACTTTTATGTCTTAGTTTAACCAGGCGCCCACCTGAATAACGAGAGGAATACTTTTGTCTGTGCATTTCATATTCTAGGCACCCACCTGTATAACAAGGGAATACATTTTGTGTCTTTACCATTAGGCGCCCACCTGTATAATAAGGGAATACATTCCACGTCTTTACCCATAGGAGATGCATTTCCTCCTAGGTTTGTTTAGCTTTACCCATAGGAGATGCATTTCCTCCTAAGTTTAGTTTTTACCCATAGGAGACGCATTTCCTCCTAAGTTTGTTTGAGTCTTACCCATAGGAGATGCATTTCCTCCTAAGTTAGTGTTACCCATAGGAGACGCATTTCCTCCTAAGTTTATGTTTTACCCATAGGAGACGCATTTCCTCCTAATTTAAGTTTTACCCCCTAGGAGACGCATTTCCTCGTAAGTTCTAGTTTCAGTTTCACCCGTAGGAGATGCATTTCCTTCTAAGTGGTTGTTAAAGATAAAAACAAAAAAAAAAAAAAAAAAAAAAATCTTAGTCTGATGAATCTTTCTCCTAAGATAACCAAAAAAAAAAAACAAAATGACCTAGTCTGATGAACCTTCTCCTAGGATCGAAATCTTAGTCCGATGAATTTTTCTCCTGAGATAGAGACCTAGTCTGATGAACCTTCTCCTAGGATCAAAATCTTAGTCTGATGAATCTTTCTCCTAAGATAACCAAAAAAAACAAAATGACCTAGTCTGATGAACCTTCTCCTAGGATCAAAATCTTAGTCCGATGAATTTTTCTCCTAAGATAGAGACCTAGTCTGACGAACCTTCTCCTAAGATCAAAATCTTAGTCTGATGAATCTTTCTCCTAAGATAACCAAAAACAAAAATGACCTAGTCTGATGAACCTTCTCCTAGGATCAAAATCTTAGTCCGATGAATTTTTCTCCTAAGATAGAGACCTAGTCTGACGAACCTTCTCCTAGGATCCAAATCTTAGTCTGATGAATCTTTCTCCTAAGATAACCAAAAAACAAAAAATGACCTAGTCTGATGAACTTTCTCCTAGGATCAAAATCTTAGTCCGATGAATTTTTCTCCTAAGATAGAGACCTAGTCTGACGAACCTTCTCCTAGGATCAAAATCTCAGTCTGATGAATCTTTCTCCTGAGATACCAAAAACAAAAAATGACCTAGTCTGACGAACCTTCTCCTAGGATCGAAATCTTAGTCCGATGAATTTTTCTCCTAAGATAGAGACCTAGTCTGACGAACCTTCTCCTAGGATCAAAATCTCAGTCTGATGAATCTTTCTCCTGAGATACCAAAAACAAAATGACCTAGTCTGATGAACCTTCTCCTAGGATCAAAATCTTAGTCCGATGAATTTTTCTCCTAAGATAGAGACCTAGTCTGACGAACCTTCTCCTAGGATCAAAATCTCAGTCTGATGAATCTTTCTCCTGAGATACCAAAAATAAAAAATGACCTAGTCTGACGAACTTTCTCCTAGGATCAAAATCTTAGTCTGACGAATTTTTCTCCTAAGATAGAGACCTAGTCTGACGAACCTTCTCCTAGGATCAAAATCTTAGTCCGATGAATCTTTCTCCTAAGATGCTAAAAAAAAAACATTTTTGAAAAAAAAGAAGAAAAAAAAAGAAAGAAAAAAGAGTCATTTTCCTAAATCCAGGCGCCCACCTGTATAACGAGAGGCATACATTTCAGTCTTTACTTTTCAAGTGTTGAAATTGGGAGCCCGCCCATAGAACAGAGGAATACATTTCAATCCTTACATTTCAAGCATTGAAATTAGGCGCCCACCTGTATAACAAGGGAATACATCCTAATCTAGTGTTTAGTTCACTCTCAGCACTGCATCAGTAGTATCAGTGGGCTACGATTTTGCTAACGACTCACAAACCTTCGCAGTACAAACTGGGTTAGGAAATTTTGTTTGTTTTGTTTGTTTTGATTGTCAGGGGCCTGCCTGTAGAGCAGAAGATTGTTATATGTCAAAGATTGAAGAAGTTAGGGGTCCGCCTGTAGAACAGCGGGATCGTTCAAAGTCAAGCCGTAACCCATTGGAAAGCAGAAGGTTACAACAAAAATCCCCAGCACTCAATCCAAGATAGAAGCAACAAGAAGCTCGCCCCAAGAATGCAAGTCAACAGTCTGGGATGATCAACAGAAGCTGGTCACCAAAAAAAAAAAAAAAAAAAAAAAAAAAAAAAACAAAAAAAAAAAAAACAAGAAGAAAAAAAGAGAGAAAAAAAGAAAAAAGGAAAAGAACCCAAATTACGGAAGTGGAGAACAAATGTGGTCTGCTCAAGAACTAGCACCTACAACTAGCAAGTATCAAGGTTCAAATCCAAAGTCTGTATGAAGCACCATTCAAGACTCAAGACCAAGTTTCAGAAGACTTAAAGATAGGAATCCTTGTAACTAGTAGCTGATAGGCTTAGTTAGTCTTTTTCAGTTTTCATTTTTGTTGTAATGACAGGACCGCGGACCGGAACCTCAACGGAACGGAACCTCGATCGGCTCTTCACCTCGGTACACTCTACCATCTCTCTCATTCCCGAACTACACGTGGCCTGATTCCTGTATAACCAAGGATATGTAGGCAGCTCAGATACCAGGGCTCGGTCACATTCCCTCCCTTTCCTGAAGTGTAGTCCGTCCAAGTAATGGTCGGGTCAAAAACACGGCTAGTCGTTCTTTGTCGGAAAACTCTTCGTGTTTCCAGTCAAAGAGGGGCAGCTGTAAGCACGTGATTTTTGACCCTCCCCGGGAATTTTTACGCTCTTAGCTTAAAATATCTAATTTAGGACTAATATAGCTATTTTAACTATTTTTTACTTTATTTCGTTGCAAAAAGAAAATTTGAAAATTTCAAAAAAATATATATAAAATTTTTAGTTTATGTATTTCTCATAAACTTGAAAAATACAAAAATTGCACTTTATTTTTATACCTTATATAATTTCGAAAAAATACAAAAATAATAATTCTATTAAAGTTTTATAGGCATTTTTAACTTTGAAAAAATACAAAAATATTACCTCATATTTTATCTTAATATTTAAAAACGAAAATTACAAAAAATAGTTTTATTAATATTTTGTAGCTATTTTTAAACCTTGAAAAATATTTAAAAAGATATAGTTTTGTTTAAATACTAGTCTTATTTTTGGTAGTTATTTTGCTTACATAGGACTAGTTAAGCAACGTGTTCCTATTTCTCGGGTCCGGGCAAAAGAATAATATTCGGGTTTAAACTACCCGGTTTTAGGCCTAATTTTCGGACCTAGCCCATAATAAACAGTGTCCAGGACACATGGGGAACCCCACCACGCGTGGGGGACATATGCCTTGAACCCCACCACGCGTGGGGCTCATTTTTTGAGGGCAAACCATGTCAAATACACGGACTACACATTTGACAAGGGGGGGGGGGACTTTTGGAATTTTGGAAAGAACGGGCACTGTGGCTCATCTTCTCCAAAAGGAGAAGACCAAAAACCCTACTGAATGCAGACCAAAACCAGGGAAAAACCCACGACCAAACCATCACCCTCCACCTCGTCCAAACCAACCAGTCCTACATCCGTTCGTCACAGCCCCGTCGACCACGACCACTCCTCCATTACTGCCCACGCACCATCCCCGTCAACCTGCTGCCTCGTCACCACCGGCAGTCCCCGTCGCTGCTTCACTCGTCGTCCTCCTCGCACCACCATCTCGTCCGAACACCCACTTCCTCTCCGTCACAACACAACCAGCCAAAGCTTCCCTATCACCCACTGTCGTAACCAACCAAGTCAGTCCCACCCCCCGTCGCAGCCCTAGTCTCGTCGACCACCAAGCCTCCCAAACAACCACCCTCCGACACCCCAAACAGCTCCCTCCGTCCCTTCTGTCCCAACGACCAAAACCAACGAAAACCCTCACCCAAACCATCTCCGGCTGCTGCGTCGTCCAACCACCCCCCCGTCGTCAACTGCCCAAACGACCTCTCCAAACGCAGCAACAACCAGCTCTGTCAACAGCCAAACAGACCTCCATAGCTGCTCCTTTCATCACCTCCAACGACCCCTTTGTTACAGCTTCTCGCAACAGTTGCTGCGTCGAAAATACAGCAGCTGTTGCTGCGTCGCTGCGTTGCTGAGTAGCTCAGCCGTTGCTTCAGTCCGGTGAGGTTGTTTTGATCGTCGAGGTCCGGTACGTCGAGGTGCTGTCCGAGGTTCCGTCGTTGTTCTTCGTTCAGAGAGGTCCGGCTTGAGTTCCGTCGGAATCGTGTTTGTCGTTCTGAGTTTGTCGAGGTGCAAAGGTTAGTAAACCTCGACGTATTAGATAAATAAACTTTACGTTGAATGTTTGAGATGCAATATAAAAATTGGTATGGAAATTTTCCGCCTATGTTTCATTGTCTGCATTTTGTTCATTTTCATGTTATGTTATTCTTGTTTATTTGATGTCGTTTAATTAAGTTGGACTAGTCGTACTATGACACAAGTGTGACATTAATCGGTTCGTCCTTTCCTTCGATTAGTTCATTCGAAAAAATAGTATTAGTGCATGTTGTTCCTACTACCGAAACACTCATTCACTAAACTCCTTTTATTAAACTTTTAACAAGTCATGGGATTTTAGTTGTAAAGAGGCCGTAAGTTTTAGTATTGTTAAAGACATAAAAATGGCATCCTTTTAAAAAATAAAAAAATAAAAAATATATAATAGTAATAATAAAGAATAAAATGAGACGAGCCTCGCCGAATAAAAGGGACAAATTGCGGGGCCATCACAAAATATATGTATTAAATACTTAGATTCCGGGATGGGCCGTTTAACAAATTTCACGGCCCTCCCCAAAAATAATAATGCGCTAGTTGCTTTAGGCGCGCCTTTAATAATGTTATCTCCCTAAACTCGGGTGCACATTTATGTGACCCAAATCCAAATCTCAACGGAGTTGAAATGTGTCTCTAGTCACGGGCACATTGATTGTGGCGTGGCCCGAGATGCATTTCCATGACGTTGCAAATTCCTTTTAAAAAAAAAAAAGAATAAGAATGAGATGAGCCTCGCCGAATAAAAATACAAATTGCGGGGCCCTCAGTAAATACTTGTTTTAAATTACTTAGAATTCAGGAGGGTCGCTTAGTGAATTTCGTGGCCTTCCCAAAATAATAACGCGATAGTCTCTTTAGGCGCGTATTTAATAATTTACTTTCTTAAGCTCGGGTGTGCATTTCATGCGACCCAAATCCGATCTCAAAACATCAAATAAAATGCGTTCTGGATTATGGGTGCATTTCGTGTGACGTAGTCCAAAGACGTGTTTTAAATGATGTTCACATTTCTTTTAAAGACAATAATAGTAAAGCGGTTAAAAGATAAATTTGCACATAAGTTCATATTGTATTAAAAATCAGATAAATAAGCCAAATATAACAGTTGAGCGACCGTGCTAGAACCACGGAAGGGTGCAACTATGTCCATTCCCCATTTCATGAAAGGCCACGAGGATAGGACTGAATAGAGTTGTTCTCTGGGATGATGGATTATCGGTGCAAATCGGTGACACTTATCACATTTTCTGACATATTAATTGGTATCTTTTTCCATGCTTTCCCAGTAGTAACCTACTCTGATAATTTTGCGGACCAAAGACTCGGCACCGGAATGGTTCCCACAAGTGCCTTCGTAGATTTCTCATAGAACATAATCGGTGTCCCCTAGCCCCAAGCATACCACCAATGGTCTATTGAATGTTCTTCGGTACAATATTCCATCTTTATCTAATGCTAACCTAGAAGCCTTGGCTTATAGGGCCCTCGATTCTTTGTGGTCAGATGGGAGTTTTCCATTCTTCAAATAGTCGATATACTTATTTCTCAAGTCCCACGTTAAACTTGTTGAATTTATCTCGGCATGACCCTCTTCAACCATAGACTTTGATAGTTGGACGACAGTCTCCAGGACGATGTCATCTTCTTCGACTGAAGATCCCAGATTCTCAAGTGCATAGGCCTCGCTATTTTGTTGTCGAGGTACGTGATCCAGAGTCCACTCCTTAAAGCGATGCAAAGTTACCTGCAGCTTATCCAAGTACCGCTACATTCTATCCTCTCGAACCTCAAAACTCTTTTTTACCTGATTTACTACCAACAGAGAATCACACTTGGCCTTGATGACTTCTGCTCCCAAGATTTTGGCTAGCTCGAGACCTGCAATCATGGCCTCATACTCGGCCTCATTGTTAGTTAATCTTGGAGTTTTGATGGATTTCCTAATAGTATCACCCATGGATGGCTTCAAGACAATGCCAAGTCCGAACCCCTTCACATTTGAGGCACCATCCGTGAAAAGGGTCCATACCCCTGATGTCGTACCCGAACTCAACAGGAGTTCTTTCTCCAATTCGGGTACGAGGGTTGGCGTAAAATCGGCCATGAAGTCAGCTGAGATTTGAAATTTGATGGCTATTCGGGGTTGATATTCGATATCGTACCCGCTAAGCTCGACGGCCCATTTGGCTAATCGGCCTATTAGCTCGGGCTTATGCAAAACATTTCGAAGGGGGTACATGGTTGATACACATATAGGATGACATTGAAAATATGGTTTTAGCTTTCTAGATGCGCTTATCAATGCAAGTTTTTCTAAGTGAGGGTACCTAGTTTCAGCATCTCCTAGAGTTCAGCTTACGTAATAAACATGAAATTGCGTACCTTGCTCTTCTCAAACTAGCACCCCACTTACCGCTATTTCGGACACTTCCAAGTATAGATAATGTTTTCCATCTATCTTCGGGGTGTGAATCAAAGGCGGGGCTCGACAGATATCGTTTTAATTCTTCTAAGGCTTGCTGACATTTCGGGGTCCATACGAAATCCTTTTTCTTTTTGAGCAAGGAAAAGAACCGGTGAATCCGATTTGATGATCTTGAAATGAATCGACCCAGATCAGCTATTTGACCTGTTAACCTTTGCACAACCTTCACGCTATCCACGACCGTGATGTCCTCGATGGCGTTGATCTTATCGGGGTTAATTTCAATGCCCCATTCGACACCATGAAGCCAAGGAACTTACCCGAGCTGACTCTGAAGGCACATTTCTCTAGGTTGAGTTTCATGTTGTATTTTCTCAAGATTTTGAATGTTTCCTGCAAATGAGTCAAATGGTCCTCTGCGCGCAGGGGCTTAACCAACATATCATCAATGTAAACTTTCATTGTTTTACCTATTTGTTCTTCAAACATTTTGTTAACTAGGCGTTGGTATGTAGCTCCAACATTTTTTAGCCCGAAGGGCATTACGTTATAACAATAAGTCCTAAATTTGTAATAAACGAAGTCTTTTCCTGGTCCCCCCGGGTTCATCAGAATCTGATTATACCCGGAGTAGGCGTCGAGAAAAGTTAGGATCTCGTGGCCAGCTGTGGCATCGATCATATGATCGATGTTGGCCAGTGGGAAAGAATCTTTTGAACATGCTTTGTTCAAGTCCTTATAATCTACGCACATTCTCAGTTTGTTTCCTTTTTTAGGAACTACAACTACGTTGGCTAGCCACTCGGGGTACTTTACCTCCTGAATAGATCCTATTTTAAGGAGTTTGGTTACCTCGTCCTTTATGAAAGCGTGTTTTACCTCGGACTGAGGCCTCTTTTTTTGCTTCACCGGTTTGAACCTGGGATCGGTGCTCAGCTGATGCGTGGTGATCTCCGGTGGAATCCCTATCATATCAATATGGGACCAGGCAAAGCAATCCATATTATCAATAAGAAATTGAATGATATTTTTCTTGAGTTCGGGGGTCAATCCCATTCCCAGGTATACCTTTTTCTTGGGCATGTATTCGATCAAAATGACCTGCTCCATCTCCTAGATAGTTGATTTGGTTGCATCGGATTCTTCGGGAACGACGAAGGTTCGAGGAGTAAGGAAATCCTCATCTTCGATTACCTGTTGCTCCGATTCCATCGAGGCTGGAGGCGGTGATTGCTATTTGGCCGCCTATTTACCCCCGATAATTGATTTCTCCAAGGTCGAAGACTCTGGTATCAACACAACTTCCTCATCGCAAACATCTCCTTTGCAGCATGTTGCTCCCCATAGACTGCTTTTACTCCTTCATCTATCTGGAACTTCATCATCTGGTTAAGAGTTGAAGCATTGCCCTCATGCTGTTTATCCATGATCTCCCGAGGAGTGTCTTTGTCACGACCCAAATTTCCCACCTTCGGACCGTGATGACGCCTAACATTGTACCCATTTGGCAAGCCAACATTACAGATTATTACACCTTTTCCTTTATCTCTTTATAATTACAGTTTAACAGAACTAAATCAACGGAAAATGAAAGCGAAAGTATATAATTTAACTATTTACTATTATACTATTAATGAAAACATAAGTCAATCCCACCTAGAAATTGGCGTCACAACTCACGAACTTTCTACAGATTACTACAAATACTTGTTTGAAAGAAAAGATTACATCTGTCTCGAAAGTAAATAAAAAAAGAAATTAAGTAAGAAAGAAGGGGACGACGGGGCCTGCGGATACCTGCAGGACTACCTTGGGTCTCCGGAATGTAGTAACAGCAACCAACCTCTCGATCAACCACTAGCTCTGAAATCTGCACAAGAAGTGCAGAGTGCAGTATCAGTACAACTGACCCCATGTACTGGTAAGTGCCGAGCCTAACCTCGATGAGGTAGGAGCGAGTCTACGGCGGGTTATAACAACATATATATATAACAGTTGATACTAAAAGAAAGGAAATACAAAATGAAATATAACAGTAACTTCCATTAAATAAATACAGAACCCAATTTTCTACCGGTACTCATCTATAACCAATCCTGAAAAGATTTCCAACACTACAATAATGAATTTCAGCAGAAAAGAGTACATAAATAACATTTGATACGGCGCGCATCCCGATCCCACCATATAATCAATAACCGTATAACATTCACCCTTATTACTCCTTGTTGCGTCGTGCGAAACCGATCCTACCAGTCTACCCTTACTACTCCTCAACACATATCACCCTTATTGGTCCTGTGGCGGCGCGCAACCCGATCCCACTTGTCCACCCTTATTGCACCTGTTGCGGCGTGCAACCCGATCCCACCTGTCCACCTTTATTACTCCTTGTTGCAGCGTGCAACCTGATCCTACCAGACAATCACATTTACCATTATTCCTCCTGTTGCAGCGTGTAACCCGATCCCATTATATATATCAACACTAATCACAAAAATAATGACAAGTGTTTCGAAAGTTAACTCAAATCCTCCACAACACTTATACATCAATCCACACAATGGAATATCACTACGATTATGAAACTTCACCAGTCAAAACTACACAGCGAGACCAACCCAGTGTACCATGAAGCACCAATAAACCAATAGGTTAATAAAACAAAACCATGAAACAAATAAATACCTCCATAAAGAGAACAACAATTAATATGAAGCAATTATACACGGAAACATTTATGAGCAAGTAGCAATTAAGACAGGAGAGCAATATATAGGGAAACGGGGAAGGGAACATGCTAAAATGATAATTTGGTGGCGCATAGGTACTTGTCACCATACCTATATGCCGCACGCATGGAATTTCACATAGAAAATAAGTCGGGGATTCCTAATCCCTCAAGTCAAGCTTCGACCAAACACTTACCTCAAGCCAACGGGTATTTCAAAGCCCAATCGCCGCTTTACCTCTCGATACCACCACCAATTCACTCGTATCTAGTCATAATTAACATAATAACATCAATAAATGCTAAATAACTCAATTCCAATGCATAATTATAGGTTTTCTAACATTTTTCCCAAAAGTCAAAAATTGACCCCGGGCCCGCTTGGTCCAAACTCGAAATTCGGACCAAAACCTGATGACCCATTCACCCCCGAGCCCCGATATACAATTGGTTTGGGATCCGACATCAAATTGAGGTCTAAATCCCCAATTTATAAAAATTCCTAATTCTACCCAAACCCCCAATTTCTACCATAGAATCTTATATTTTTGGTTGGAAATTCATGAAATGTGATGGGAAAGTGAAGAAAGTGGGCTAGGATCACTTACCAAAGTTTTGGGGATGATTTGGTCTTGAGAGAATCGCCTCTAGGGTTTTAGGATTTGAGAAATGTGAAGAATGGGTGAAAATCCTGTCCAAGTTATATTTTAAACAGTTGCAGATGTCGCATTGGCGACTAGAGCTTCGCAATTGCGAACCTATCGCATTTCTGCTACTGTCGCAATTGCGATGATATCCCCCTCCCTGACTACTTCGCAAATGCGAAGAAATGTTTGCCATTCCGAACTATGCTGGCCCAGCTCTTCTTCGCAATTGCGATAAAGACCTCGCAATTGCCAAGACTGTGAAGCTCGCAAATGTGAAGCCTTATCTCGCAATTGTGAGATCAGAGGCCTGCTACAGGTATCAGATGCAACAACAGATTTCTAAGTTCAAACTCACTTTGTAGCCTATCCAAAACTCACCCGAGCCCTCTAGGCTCCAAACCAAACATGCACACAAGTCTTAAAACATCATACGAACTTGCTCGCGCGATCAAATCGCCAAAATAACATCTAGAACTATGAATTCAACACCAACACTCATAAAATTTCTCAAGATAGTTCAAAGCTCCTATTTCTCAACCAACGGTCTGAATTACATCAAAACACTTCTGTTTTCCACCAAATTTCACAGATAAGGTTTAAATATTATAACGGACTTATACCTGGCTCCGGAACCAAAATATGAGCCCAATACCAACAAGTTCAAACATTATTCCATTTCAAAAAACTACTATATTTCCAGTTTAACAATTGTTTTCATAAATTTATTTCTCGGGCTAGGGACCTCGGAATTCGATTCTGGGCATATGCCCAGGTTCCATATTTTACTACGGACCCTCCGAGATCGTCGGAACATGGGTTTGGATTTGTTTACCCAAAATGTTGACCAAAGTCAACAAAAATCATCTTTTAAGCCAAAAAATATTATTTTTTAAATTTTTCACACAAAAGCTTTCCGGTATTGCGCCCGAACTGTGCACGCAAATCCAGAAAAGATAAATAGAGGTCTTTAAAGCCTCAAAACACAGATTCGACTTCTAAAATAAGATATGACCTTTTGGGTCATCACATTCTCCACCTCTAAAACAACCGTTCGTCCTCGAAAGGACATAGAAAAGTACCTGAGTCGGTGAGAAGATGGGGATATCTGCTCCACATATCAGACTCGGACTCAGATTCCCAGGTAGCTACCTCAACAGACTGGCCTCTCCACTGTACACGAACCGAAGGGTAGCTCTTCAATCTCAACTGACAAACCTGCCGGTCTAGAATAGCTACCGGCTCCTCCTCGTAGGTCAAATCCTGGTCCAACTGGATAGTGATGTAATCTAACACGTGGGATGGATCGTCGTGATACTTCCGAAGCATGGACACATGAAACACTAGATGCACAGCTGATAAACCTGGCTGCAACGCAAGTCTGTAAGCCACCTCTGCCACTCGATCAAGGATCTCAAAAGGTCCGACGAACCTAGGACTTAGCTTTCCCTTCTTCCCAAATCTCATCACGCCCTTCATGGGCGACACCTGAAGCAACACTCGCTCCCCGACAATGAATGCCACATCACGAACCTTATGGTCGGCATAACTCTTTTGCCTGGACTGAGCTGTACGAAGTCTATCCTGAATGACCTTAACCTTATCCAAAGCATCCTGTACTAAATCTGTACACAACAATTGAGCCTCCCTCGGCTCAAACCATCCAATTTGCGATCGACACCGTCTATCATATAATGCCTCATAGGGAGCCATGTGGATGCTTGACTGATAACTGTTGTTGTAGGCAAACCCCGCTAATGGCAAGAAACCAAGAACCTCCAAAGTCAATAACATATGCTCAGAGCATATCCTCCAAAATCTAAATAGTACGCTCGGACTGTCCGTCCGTCTGAGGATGAAATGTTGTGCTCAACTGACCCTCATACCCAACTCGTACTGCACTGCCCTCCAAAAATGCGAGGTAAACTGTGTACCTCGGTCAAAAATGATAGACACGAGCACACCATGAAGATGAACGATTTCACGGATATAGATCTCTTCCAAATGCTCCGAAGAATATGAAACTGCAACGGGAATGAAATGCACTGACTTAGTCAGCCTATCCACAATAACCCATACTGCGTCGAACTTCCTCTGAGTCCGTGGGAGTCCAACAACAAAGTCTATAATGACACGCTCCCACTTTCACTCAAGAATATCAATCTTCTGAAGCAAAACACCAGGTCTCTGATGCTCTTACTTTACCTACTGATAATTCAAAACCGAGCTATGTATGCAACAATATCCTTCTTTATCCTCCTCCACCAACAATGCTGCCGCAAATCCTGATACATCTTAGTGGCGCCCGGATGAATAGAATACCGGGAGCTATGGACCTCCTCTAGAATCAACTCACGAAGTCCATCCACATTAGGCACACAAACACAACCCTACATCCTCAAAACTCCATCATCTCCAACTGTAACCTGCTTGGCACCACCGTGCCGCACTATGTCCCTAAAGACCAACAAATGAGGGTCATCATACTACCGACCTCTGATACGCTCAAATAATGAAGAGCGAGCAACCGTACAAGCTAGAACACAGCTGGGCTCCGAAACATCCAACCTTACAAACTGATTGGCCAAAGACTGAACATCCAAAGCAAGCAGCCTCTCACCGACTGGTATATAAGCAAGGCTGCCCATACTAGACGACTTCCTAATCAAAGCATCGGCCACTACATTGGCCTTCCCGAGATGATATAAGATGGTGATATCATAGTCCTTCAGTAGCTCCAACCACCTCCTCTGCCTCAAATTTAGCTCCTTCTGATTGAACAGGTATTGCAAACTCTTATGATCCGTGAACACCTCACACGACATACCATATAAATAATGCCTCCAAATCTTCATTGCGTGAACAATGGCTTCTAGCTCCAAATTATGGACTGGATAATTCTTCTTGTGAATCTTCAACTGTCGCGAAGCATATACAATAACCTTGCCATTCTACATCAACACCGCACCAAGTCCAATACGAGATGCATCACAATATACTGTATATGGCCTTGAGCCTGTGGGCAACACAAACACCGGTACCGTAGTCAAAGCTATTTTAAGCTTTTGAAAGCTCACCTCATACTCATTTGACCACCTGAACTAGGCACCCTTCTGGGTCAACCGACGGTAATAACCTGCCAAGCCCAAGAAACTCCGGATCTCTGTAGCTGATGTGGATCTAGGCCAGTCCTAGACTGCCTCAATCTTCTTAGGATCCACCTGAATACACTCTACTGATACAACGTGACCCAAGAATGCAACTAAACTCAACCAAAACTCACATTTCGAAAACTTACCATATAACTGGCTGTTTCTCAGAGTCTGAAGAATGGCTCGAAGATGCTACTCATGCTCCTCTCGGCTGCGGGAGTAGATCAAGATATCATCAATAAATACAATCACGAAGAAATCCAAATAGAGCTTGAACACTCAGTTCATCAGATCCATAAATGCTGCCGGGGCATTTATCAACCCAAATGACATCACTAAAAAATCATAATGCCTGTACCAAGTCTGAAAAGGTGTCTTAGGGACATCGGATTCCCTAATCCTTAACTGATGGTAGCCAGACCTCAAATCAATCTTCGAAAACACCTTGGCACCCTGAAGCTGATCAAATAAATCATCAATCCTTGGCAATGGATACTTATTCTTGATGGTGACTTTGTTCAACTGTCGATAGTCTATGCATATCCTCATCGACCCATCATTCTTCTTAACAAACAACACCGGCGCACCCTAGGGTGAGACACTAGGTCTAATAAATCCCTTATCAAACAAATCTTGCAACTGCTCCTTCAATTCTTTCAACTCTAGCGGGTCCATACGGTATGGCGAAATAGAAATGGGCTGAGTGCTCGGAGCCAAATCAATGCAAAAGTCAATGTCCCTACCGGGTGGCATCCCCGGTAGGTCTGTAGGAAATACCTCTGGAAACTCCCGAACAACTGGTACAGAATCCATAGAAGGAACCTCAGCACTAGAATCACGAACATAAGCCAAATAAGCCAGACACCCCTTCTCGACCATACGCCGAGCCTTTATATAAGAGATAACTTTACTGGTAGCATGGCCAGGAGTCCCTCTCCACTCCAATCAAGGCAGCCCCGACAAGGCTAAGGTCACGATCTTGGAGTGACAATCCAATATGGCATGATAAGGTGACATTCAATCCATCCCCAAAATGACACCGAAATCTACTATATCGAGAAGTATGAGATATACACTAGTCTCAAGACCCCCAATAACAACCATACACGAGCGATACATACGATATACAATAATAGAATCACCTACCGGCATAGATACATATACATGAGCACTCAAAGAATCATGAGGCACAACCAAATATAAAGCAAAATAAGAAGACACATAGTAGTATGTAAACCCTGGATCAAATAGAACCGAAGCATCTCTACTACAAACCGAAACAGTACCTGAGATAACTACATCAGAGGACTCAGCCACAGGCCTGGATGGGAAAGCATAACATTGGGGTTAGGCCCAACCACTCTGAACCATATCTCTAGGACGACCTCATGCTGGCTGGCCTCCACCTCTAGCAGCCTGGCCTCCACCTCTAACGGCCTGACCTCCACCTCTAGTGGGCTGACCCCTACCTCTGGCTCCCTGACCCCTACCTCTAGCTGGCTGGGTAGGCGGTGATGGAATTATGGCACGAGAACTCTGTTGCTATGATCGAACACCCACTAATCTCGGACATGTCCTCCAGATATGCCCATACTCACCACACTCAAAATATCCATCTGAATACTACGGTTGAGAGAACTAAGACTGACCCTGACGGGCCAGCTGACCGCGATAATAACTTTAAAGAGGAGGTGCTCTAATAGGAGCTGGCGGTGCACTATAAGCTAGTTGCCCTGAAGGAGGTACGTAAGGACCACAACCCCATAAAGCTCCATGAGATGTCTAAAGTTCTGAATGAAACGGCCTGGGATGATGGCCCATACCAAAAGTACCTCGACCTCCAGATGAGGCCCCACTGAATCCACCAGAGTGACGAGGCCTCTTGTCAGACCCCTGACCACTCCCCTAAAGCTAAAACCATCTCAACTCGTCTGGCCACATTGGTTGTATCCTGGAAAGAAATCTTACTCCCTGTCTCCTTAGCCATCTGCAATTTGATAGGCTAAGCGAGTCCCTCAATAAACGTCCTCACCCTCTCTCTCTCGGTGGGAAGAATATGAAGAGAATGACGGGCCAAATCAACAAATCTGGTCTCGTATTGAGTGACGGTCATAGAACCCTACTGAAGGCACTCAAACTGCCTCCAATAGTCCTCTCTCTGAGTGATAGGAAGGTACTTCTCCAAGAATAGCTGTGAGAACTGGTCCCAAGTGAGAGCTGGTGACCCAGCCGGTCTGGCCAAACAGTAATCTCTCCACCATTTCTTGGCGGAACCTGATAAGCAAAAAACAGCAAAGTCGACCCCATTGGTCTCCACTATCCCCATGTTTCGTAGAACCTCGTAACAAATGTTCAAATAGTCCTGGGGATCCTCTGAAGATATACCGCCATAGGTAGTAGTTAAAATCTTGGTAAACCTGTCTAGTCTCGACAAAGCATCAGAAGACATAGCCAATCCATCATCGGTCTATGCTACAACACCCGGTGGAACTACCCCAACTGGCTAAGCTGCTGGAGCTTGAAACTAGGGAGCCATCTACTCCGAAGTGTGGGTAGCAGGAGTCTGTGCTCTTCCCCCAGCCCGAGAGATGGCAGGTGCTACAAAAGGTATGCCGACCTGAGTAACACCTTCCATAAGGCCCACTAGATGGACCAAAGCATGCTAAAGTACTAGGGTAGCTATGAACCCCTCTAGAACGTGAGATGGCCCTGCTAGAACGGTATAGGCCAGAACCTCCTCATCAAACTTTACCTGAGGCTCCGCCGTGGGTGTTGCTGCTTGAGCTCTAGGCTGAGCCCTGCCCATGCCTCGTCCCCTAGCACGACCTCGGTCTCGTCCTCTGCCCCTCGTAGGAGTTGCCATCGGGGGCTCGGGCTGCTAATCAGTTGATGAAGCAGTACATGTTCTCACCATCTGCGAAAGAACAGAGTAGAGAGTTCAATCACAGATGTCTCCATACCGATCCCTCAGACTCTACCAAGCTTGTCCGTGAATTGTCAGACCTAAGCAACCTAGAGCTCTAATACCAACTTGTCACGACCCGAATTTCCCACCTTCAGACCATGATGGCACCGAACATTGTACCCGCTAGGCAAGTCAACGTTACAGATTATTGCACCTTTTTCCTTTATCCCTTTATAATTACAGCTTAACAGAACTAAATTAGTGGAAAATGAAAGCGGAAGTATATAATATAACTATTTACTACTATACTATTAACAAAAACATAAGTCAATCCCACCCAGAAACTGGTGTCACAACTCACAAACTTTCTACACATTACAACAAATACTGGTCTGAAAGAAAATATTACATCTGTCTCGAAAGTAAATAAAACAGAAATGAAGTAAGATAGAAGGGGACGCTAGGGCCTGCGGACGCCTGCAGGACTACCTTGGGTCTCCAGAATGCAGTAACAGTAACCAACCTCTCGATCAGGCACTAGCTCCGAAATCTGCATAAGAAGTGCAGAGTGCAGTATCAGTACAACTGACCCCATATAATGGTAAGTGCTGAGCCTAACCTTGACGAGGTAGGGACGAGTCTACGGTGGGGTATAACAACACACACACACACACACACACACATATATATATATATACACACACACACCTGCAATAGTTGATACTAAAAGAAAGGAAATACAAAATGAAATATAACAATAACTTCCATTAAATAAATACGGAACCCAGTCTTCTACCAGTACTCAGCTATAGCCAATCCTGAAAAGATTTCCAACACTACAATAGTGAATTTCAGCAGAAAAGAGTACATAAATAACATTTGATGCAGCGCGTATCCCGATCCCATCATATAATCAATAACCGTATAACATTCACCCTTATTACTTCTTGTTGCGGCGTGCAACCCGATCTCCCCAGTCCACCCTTATTACTCCTCAACACATATAACCTTTATTGGTCCTGTTGCGGCATGCAACCCGATCCTCCTTGTCCACCATTATTACTCCTTGTTTGGCGTGCAACCCGATCCCACCAGACATTACACTCACCCTTATTCCTCCTATTGCGGCGTGTAACCCCATCCCAATATATATATATCAACACCAATCACAAAAGTAAAGACAAGTGTTTCACAAGTTAACTCAAATCCTCCACAACACTTATACCTCAATCCACACAATAGAATATCACTACGATTATGAAACTTCACTAGTCAAAACTACACAACGAGACCAACCAAAGTGTACCATGAAGCACCAATAAACCAATATAAACCAACAGGTTAATAAAATAAAACCATGAAACAAATAATTACCTCCATAAAGAGAACAACAATTAATATGAAGAAATTAGACATGGAAACATTTATGAGCAAGTAGAAATTAAGACGGGAGAGCAAAATATAGGGAAACGAGGAAGGGAAGAGGCTAAAATGATAATTTAGCGGCGCATAGGAACTCGTCACCACACCTATACGCCGCACACATGGAATTTCACATAGCAAATAAGTCGGAGATTCCTAATCTCTCAAGTCAAGGTTAGACCAAATACTTACCTCAAGCCAACGAGTATTTCAAAGATTAATCACAGCTTTACCTCTCGATTCCACCGCCAATTCACTCGTATCTAGTCATAATTAACTTAATAAGATCAATAAATGCTAAATAACTCAATTCCAATGCATAATTATAGGTTTTCTAACATTTTCCCCAAAAAGTAAAAAATCGACCCCGGGCCCTCTTGGTCCAAACTCGACATTCGGACCAAAACACAATGACCCATTAACCCCGAGCCCAGATATACAATTGGTTTTGGGATCCGACCTCAAATTGAGGTCTAAATCCCCAATTTTATAAAAATCTCTAATTCTACCCAAGCCCCCAATTTCTACCATAGAAATCTTAGATTTTTGGTTGGAAATTCATGAAATGTGAGGGAAAGTGAAAGAAAGTGGGTTAGGATCACTTTCCAAAGTTTTGAGAATCGCCTCTAGGGTTTTAGGATTTGAGAAATGTGAAGAATGGGTGAAAATCCCGTCCAAGTTATATTTTGAACAGTTGCAGATATGGCATATGCGACCAGAACTTCGCAATTGCGAAGCTCGCAAATGCGAACCTGTCGCATTTCTACTACTGTCTCAATTGCGAACCTTTAGTCGCAGTTACGATGATTTCCCCCTCCCTGACTACTTCGCAAATGCGAAGATATGTTCTTAATTGCGAACTTTGCTTGCCCAGCTCTTCTTCGTAATTGCGATAAAGACCTCGCAATTGCCAAGACTATGAAGTTCGCAAATGTGAAGCCTGATCTCGCAATTGCGAGATCAGAGGCCTGCTACAGGTATCAGATGCAACAACAGATTTCTAAGTTCAAACTCACTCTGTAGCCTATCCAAAACTCTCCCGAGCCCTGGGGGTTCCAAACCAAACATGCACACAAGTCTTAAAACATCATACAAACTTGCTCGCGCGATCAAATCGCCAAAATAACATCTAGAACTATGAATTCAACACCAAAACTCATGAAAATTTTTCAAGATAGTTCAAAACTCCTATTTCTCAACCAACGGTCCAAATTACATCAAATCACTTCCGTTTTCTACCAAATTTCACCGATAATGTTTAAATATTATAACGGACCTGTACCGAGCTCGAGAACCAAAATATGGGCCCGATACCAACAAGTTCAATCATTATTCCATTTTTATGAACTACTATATTTTCAGTTTAACAATGTTCTTTAAAAATTTATTTCTCGGGCTAGGGACCTCGGAATTCGATTCCGGACATATGCCCAGGTCCCATATTTTACTACGGACCTGCTGGGATTGTTGGAACACCGGTCTGGGTCCATTTACCCAAAATATTGACCGAAGTCAACAAAAATTATCTTTTTAAGCCAAAAATCATTATTTCTTAAATTTTTCACACAAAATCTTTCCGGCATCACACTCAGACTGTGAATGAAAATCGAGGAGAGATAAAAGGAGGTCTTTAAGGCTTTGAAACAGAGATTCGACTTCTAAAACAAGAGATGACCTTTTGGATCATCACAACGTTATTCCTTATGTCACCTTTGATGACATGGAACTTCGTATCTTGTATGGTCCCGGCTATGTTTACTGGAAAGATAATTTCTCCTTTTGTTGTTTCGCTTGCCATGTTGAAGCCATTCAGGACCCAGAATGTAGGTACAATCTGATCTTGTAGGCCGAGTTGTTCCATAACCCTTGATCTGATTATGTTTACTGAGCTACCTGGATTCACTAAAACATGTTTAACTTGAATTTTATTCAAAAGGATAGAGATTACCAGGGCGTCGTTGTGAGGCTGAGACATGCCTTCTGCTTTCTCGTCACAGAATGATAAGACGTCCTCGGGCACATAGCTCTGAGTCCATTCTTCTCTGGTGATTGACACTTTGGTGCGCTTGAACACAAGTCATTGAGGGACATCGTCTCCGCCAATGATCATGCGGATTACATGTTGTGGTTCTTCTTGCTCATTTTTCCTCTCATCTCTCTCTCTGAGGTGATTTTTAGCCCGATCACTTAGGAATTCTCGAAGGTGGCCCTCGTTGAACAAGCGAGCCACTTCTTCCCTTAACTATGTGCAATCTTCTGTTCGATGACCATGTGTGCCATGATACTTGCACATCAAGTTCGGGTTCCTTTGAAAAGGATTAGTCTGTATTGACCTGGGCCACTTGGTGTCTTTGATTCTCCCAATAGCTGAGACAATCTCTGATGCATCTATGCTGAAGTTGTACTCTGATAATCGAGGGGCCTCGGCAGGGTCGGTGTGCTTATCGAACCCGCTTTTACTCATGAGTTTCCGAGAGCTCTGACCTCGATCGTTTCTTCGATTGCTCCGAGGAGTGTTGCGGCTCGGGCCGCTGTTCCTTTGATCGATATATGGCTGATATCGTTCTTTGTTGAATCTCGATTCTCAGTCTGTGTCCCTCGGGGGCTTGGCTGTAAATCTATTAGGATGAACTGAACTCGAGGGGGCTCCCAACTGGTCGTCCTCGACCTTGATCTTTGACTGGTAACGATTGTGCACATCCGACCATGTCATAGCTAGATTTTCGATCAAGTTCTGTTTAAACTGTCGAGACGCGATCAAGCTCCTTTCATTCAGATCCTGCATAAAGGCCTGTACTGCCCAATCGTCGGAGATTGGTGGTAATTCCATTCTTTCCATTTGAAACCGGGACACGAACTCCCTTAGCATCTCGTCATTCCTTTGCTTTATTTTGAAGACGTCCGATTTTCTCGTGGCCACCTTTATGGCCCCGACGTGTGCTTTAACAAAGGCATCTGCTAACATAGTAAATAAATCAATAGAGTTAGGAGCTAAGTTGTGATACCAAATTATGACTCTTTTTGATAGTGTTTCCCCAAATTTTATCAATAAAACTGACTTGATTTCATCATCATTCAAGTCAGTTCCTTTGATCCCACAAGTGTATGAAGTTATATGCTCGTTAGGGTCGGTTGTCCTGTTATATTGGGGTATATAGGGCATGCAAAACTTCTTGAAAATGGGCATCGAAGCCGCACTCGGAGGGATGGTTTTTGTATGAACTTTTTGCCGTCTAGACCTTTCAAAACTGGAGGTGCCCCCGGTATCTGGTCTACCATGGAGTTATAAGTTTCCACCTTCTTATCATTGTCTTTAATTTTCTTCTCTCTAGACTCGATCCTCTTAGTAATCTCTTCGAGCATCCTCATAATCGTGGGGTCAGTCCCCAAGCCACTTTCACCGGGCCTTTCTAGCACTGGCTCAGCACGCAGAAAGTTTACTGGTTCGGCTGTGTTTGGAGTTTATTTTGACTCTGAAGCTGAGCGATGGCGATTTGCTAAGCTTGCAGCATCTCGAATATCACTTGGAGGCTGACTCCCCCTTCTTCCATTTCTTGTGTTCTTTGGCCACCTGATCGGGCTTCCCTGCGTACATCTCCTTCGGGGTTCGTGCCTAGATTTACATTCAAAGCAATGTGTGAACTAACATCAACATGTTCCACATTTGGCACTTCCCCTGGGTTTATCGGTGGTACACCGACTCCTGCATTGATGTTTTCTCCAAGAACTTCGTTGTCATGAATGGGTGTGTTTTGTGAGCTAGACATGTTTCAGATTGAGAATCAAAAAATTTTGACAAGAAAAAGTGTAAAAACAACGTGTGTAATGAGAATCAGTAAAGAAATAATCACTATTATCTTTAGCCCCATGGTGGGCGGCAAACTGTTTACCTAGAAAATACGAGTAACAATTAAATTTGATTAGTGGTTTTAAAGATATGTGATATAGTTCAATACCAGTTAATAATCAAGAAATATGAAGTAGAAATGAAAGAGACAAGTAAATCAAACCAATGTTACTCAACATCAGTGACCTCGAGGTGGCTTAGAGCAATAGAAACAATTAAGTAAGAAAAGTAAAGTAAGAACATTAGAGCTAAAGGATAATGATGATGAACAGTAGGCGAAACAGTAGAGAGTATATTCTTTGCTCAATGACTAGATGATCTTACAAATGATTGGGGTCCCCTTTTTATAATAGGGGAACCCTAAATAAGGAATATTTTTATTTACAGTAAGGAATATTCTTGGTACAACTGTACGGAATAGTACAATCATATTCCATGATTTGTGCCATGACTTTGGGGACGTGGCAGGAATCTAACTGGTTCTGGTACAAATCCATAACGGTATTATTTCGGAGTCGAGCACACTCGACCTCAGTATGCATCGTGTTTCGCCTTCGAACTCGGGTCTGGTCCCTCGAGCTCGAACTTGATCTTGCCTGGACTCGGACTTAGGACTGGCCCTCGAGCCTATAAGTCGGAGGCATACGATTTTGACAGTATACTATGATATAATTAATTTAAGGGAGTATACCTTTAAAGATTTTCCATCCCCGCGCTCATTATTTAGATCGATTCTCTACTGTCTATACAAAGATGCAATGAGCGCAAAATCAGCAAATTTTCATAGCTTTGCAAATTCAACTGCCTGCTTGCCTTCATGAACTTTACTGAAGAAATAATTGAAATAATCTGAATAAATAACCTGTTTCTATTGGCATTTACAATCACGCGATGCTCAACGCTCTTGTACCTATTGTTCCTCATGATCTGAGAACATCCCATGTATTGATTACGAACACCCCTTTGACTGACGCAACATGAACTCAACTATCACATTTGGGTTCTCGCACATAAAGGCCACCAATATTGCCTTGTAGGAGCATAGTGATTGAAGAGACATCAGCATGATAAGAGTTGATAAGAATTGTAAAAGGCTTGTCTATATTGATTAAAATAGGGAAGTTTATATACAATTACAAGAGGAGAAGGGAGAGAGGATATAGAGTTGTCTGTACATAAGCCTCTTGTGAAGATAGGAAAGAATCTCATAAGATATACCTTAAACTAGGACTCCTGGATAGGCTTGGAGTGTCTATCCTTATCAAGCATTACGGCCAGCACCAGCAGTGAGCTCAGGGTTCGGGCATGTAGGGTAGTGAATGAGGTTAATAATCAGCGTACCCGTTACAACAGACTTCATTGCTTCACAATCTACTTCACATTCAGTCCCTTGAGCAGCAATTCTAGAAGCTTTACTATAACAGGTATAGCCCGCTTCCTGTACTCCAAAACCTGATCTCTACAGAAGTAAAATGATATTAGTTAAAAAAAAAGGGGGATCTAGATGGATAATGATATTGAATGGCAAAGAGCCCAAGAACTAAGAGCTCTGGCAATCCTGTTTGAGGGAATGGGCTGGAAGGCTAGTGGTCATATTAGTTATCTTAGGGGAAATGCCTATAGCTGCTTCAGCATTGCCTTTCACAAGACCTGGCTATGTGGAGCAGACCTCACTTGCTCTTTGGCTCCGGCCTTTGGACCTTTATTGGAAAGGGATCTTGCTTTATTTTATTATAAAAGAACACCAGAAGCTACGACTTATTCCGAGGAGATGTTTGATCTCCCTGGTGTAGGGGCTTCTTGTAAGGACTAGGTATAGCCACTGTACGTACTAGAATTTGCAAGAGAAAATTAAATGCATATTTTGTTTATGCTTGGTATTAGATCAACGTGGATGGGTCCAGGATCCATAGAGTTGGCGAAAATCCTGCAGAAGAGGAAGATTAATATAGCGTGTGTCCAGGAGACTAGGTGGGTCGGATCGAGGGCGAAAAACGTGGATGGGTATAAGTTGTGGTACTCTGGTGTCCTGAGGGGTAAGAATGGAGTGGGTATCCTGGTAGATAGCCATCTTAGAGAGTCCGTGGTAGTGGTCAGGCGGGTGAATGATAGGCTAATGACTATTAAGTTGGTGGTGGGTGAGGGCACTTTAAATGTCGTTAGCGCGTACGCACCACAAGCAGGCTTGGATGAGGATATTAAAAGGCAATTTTGGGAGGGGTTGGATGAGATTGTTCGTAGTATACCGCCTTCTGAGAGGTTATTCATAGGAGGAGATTTCAATGGTCATATTGGGTTATCTGCAGGTGGGTACACTGAGGTGCATGGCGGATTTGGTTTCGGAGAGCGGAACGGAGGGGGCATTGCGCTGTTGGACTTTGCCAAGGCTTTCGATCTAGTCATTGCAAACTCGAGTTTTACGAAGCGGGATGAACATTTGGTTACTTACCAAAGTTCGGTGGCGAAGACTCAGATTGACTATCTCCTCCTCAGGAGATGCGACAGAAGGTTGTGCGAGGACTGCAAGGTTATCCCAGGTGAGACCCTCTCAACGCAGCATAGGCTTTTGGTGATGGACATTTGTATTAGGATAAGGAGGAAGAAGAGGTCAGTACAAGGACGCCCCAGGATTAGGTGGGGCGCCTTAACTAAGGATAAAGCTAAAGAGTTGGAAGGAAGGTTATCGGCAATGGGAGCTTGGAGAAGTAGTGGGGACGCAAACACAATGTGGTCGACGACGGCGAACTGTATAAGAAAGGCGGCGAGAGAGGTGTTAGGGATATCTACGGGCCACAATGGTAGCCACAAAGGAGATTGGTGGTGGAATGCAGTTGTCCAAGGTAAAGTGGATGCAAAGAAGGCGGCTTACCTACGGTTAGTAGGGAGCACTGATGAGGAGGAGAAGAGAGAGAACAATCAAAGGTATAAGGTAGCTAGGAAGGAGGCAAAGATGACAGTGACGGAGGCTAAGACAACAACTTTTGCTCGTCTGTATGAGGAACTAAGGAACAAAGGTGGGGAGAAGAAGTTATTCTGACTCGCTAAGGCGAGAGAGAGGACAACTCGGGATCTGGACCAAGTGAGGTGCATAAAAGATGATGACGACAAAGTTTTGATGGGAGATGACCAGATTAAGAGGAGGTGATAGACCTACTTTCATAAACTTCTAAGTGAAGAAGGGGATCAGGATATTATACTTGGGGAATCAAGAAATGCCGACAGTCACCATGAATTAAGTAATTGTAGGGACATTGAGATCGATGAAGTCATGGAGGCAATGCGTAAGATGAGAAGGGGCAGAGCTACCGGGCCAGACGAAATTCCGGTTGAACTGTGGAGGTGTGTGGGTAGAGCAGGCTTGGAATGGCTTACTGCATTGTTTAGTGTTATATTCAAGACTAATAGAATGCCTGAAGAGTGGAGGTGGAGTACAATGGTCCCGTTGTATAAGAACAAAGGTGATGTCCAGAGCTGTAACAACTATAGGGGCATCAAATTACTAAGTCATACCATGAAAGTTTGGGAGAGAGTGGTAGAAATGAGAGTGCGAAGGACGGTGTCTATTTCAGACAACCAGTTCGGGTTCATGCCGGGACGATCTACCACAGAAGCTATCCACCTTATTAGGAGGATGGTGGAACAGTACAGAGATAGGAAGAAGGATCTCCACATGGTGTTTATTGATCTGGAGAAAGCGTACGATAAGGTTCCTAGGAAGGTCTTATGGAGCTGCTTAGAGGATAAAGGGGTCCCGAGTAACTATATTAGGGTGATTAAAGACATGTATGATGGAGCTAAGACTCGGGTTAGGACAGTAGGAGGCGACTCTGAACACTTTCCAGTTATTACGGGGTTGCACCAAGGGTCTGCGCTCAGCCCATTCCTATTTGCCCTGGTGATGGATGCACTGACTCATCATATTCAAGGGGAGGTTCCATGGTGCATGCTATTTGCTGATGACATTATTCTAATTGACGAGACAAGAGGCGGCGTCAACGAGAGGCTAGAGATTTGGAGACATGCTCTTGAGTCTAAAGGTTTCAAGTTGAGTAGGACGAAGACGAAATACCTCGAGTGCAAATTTGGAGTTGAGCCGACGGAAGCGGGAGTTGAAGTGAGGCTTGACTCTCAAGTCATTCCCAAGAGAGGTAGTTTCAAGTACGTTGGATCGGTTATTCAGGGGATCGGGGAGATTGACGAGGATGTCACACACCGTATAGGGGTGGGGTGGATGAAGTGGAGGTTAGCGTCGGGAGTCTTGTGTGACAAGAAAGTGCCACCGTTACTAAAAGGTAAGTTTTATAGAGCAGTGGTTAGGCCTGCCATGTTATATGGAACTGAATGTTGGCCGGTAAAGAACTCACACATCCAGAAGATGAAAGTAGCAGAGATGAGGATGTTGAGGTGGATGTGCGGGCATACAAGGATGGATAAGATTAGGAATGAAGATATTCGAGAGAAGGTGGGTGTGGCCCCCATGGAGGACAAGATGCGGGAAGTAAGACTCAGATGGTTCGGGCACATTCAGAGGAGAAGCACTGATGCACCGGTGAGAAGGTGTGAGCGATTGGCTGTAGTGGGCACGCGGAGAGGTAGAGGACGACCTAAGAAGTATTGGGGAGAGGTGATCAGACAGGACATGGCGCGACTTAGGATTACTGAGGACATGACCCTTGATAGGGAATTATGAAGGTCGAGCATTAAGGTTGTAGGTTAGGGGAGAGTGTGAATATTTCTACAACACAATAGAGTGAGACTATCCAGTTAGGAGTTAGACTAGGAATGTCATTGGTCGTCTATTGATGCAGGGCTTTACCTTCTAGTTGTGCTATACCAGCCATCTATTTCGTATTTCGTATTTCGTATTCTGTATTTCCTATCTCTTATATATTGTTGTTATTTTTATTATGCATTTTTATGGTACTAATATATCATCTCCTATTGCTTTTTTGAGCCGAGGGTCTCCTGGAAACAGCCTTTCTACCCTTCGGGGTAGGGGTAAGGTCTGCGTACATATTATCCTCCCCAGACCCCACTTGTCGGATTATACTGGGTCGTTGTTGTTGTTGTTGTTGTTGGTATTAGATCAACATTTTAAGCAGATAATACTAAAGTTTTTCAGAAGGCTAAGCCACAATAGAACTTGCAGCTTTTGCGAGATTTACCAATGCGCTTTGCTGGAATATAATCTAATACTCTCTCCGTTTCATATTATATGGGGTAGTTTGACTCAGCACGGAGTTTAAGAAAAAATAAGAAGACTTTTGAAACTTGTGGTCTTAAAAGCTTAAGAGGTAAAAAGTTTGTGGGCCCATGACATTTGTGTGACTATAAAAGCTTTTCATTAAGGGTAAATGGGTAAAATGAAAGAGTTTAAAGTTGAATTATTTCTAAATTTAGAAATGCGTCATTTGTTTTAGAACAGACTAAAAAGAAAAGTACCTCATTTAATATGAAACGGAGGGAGTAACTTACTATCAATGACAAAGGGATAAGTTATCTAGTAATGAAATAAATGCATTTTGTTAGAATTTGTTCTACCTTCAAAGAACTCTTTAGTTTGTTTTATTTTAATCTTAACTAGAATTAGTAGAAGTTCTCAGACACTATCACTTGAAAATTTGGCATTCACCAAGCTGAAAAACTAGCAACTTCATGTTAGTTTGCAAATGTTTAAGGTGCTCTCTGGATCAGTTAAAAAACATATGCTCCCCTTTTCAGCTTTTTCAGTCATGACACATAATTGATAAATAATCTGCACAAATTCAAATCTGTTCTTCATATTATTGTCTAGACATTGTAGTTTATCATACATCATTAATTCATAACTCTCATAATATGGAGTAAGATCTGTAGATAATAGTAAATGATAATTTTAAATATTTTGGAATTATATATTGATGCCAAGTGAAGAAGCCAAAGTGTATAACTACTAGCATTTCCTAACTATTTTTTAATTTATTTTTACATCAGTTGTTTATAAGATAGCAAGATGCAAAAATTCCGTATACCATGGTAAATTTACTCTTTGCAGTTTGCATATCTACCAGAAAGAGTATTCCAATAGGGTTTCAGAAAACTAGGTTCATTCCAACTCTTTCTACTACACTTGCAATCTTTCTATCTTTTTTTCTTTTATAAAAATAAACGTGAAAAGTTTGCACTCAGGGTATCGCTAGTGGTCCAAAAATTAGGAGGAAAATTGAAGATGAGGGTTCAAATCACCGCAGGGACAAAAAATACTAGGGTGATTAATTTCTTCTCGTCTGCTAACCCTTGATTGACAGAGTTATTCAGTACACGTGCTGATACACATAGTCGAAATGCACTTAAATTGAGATAGTAGACCACGTGGAATGGCGGAGATCCATGCAAACTAACTCAAGAATTTAGTCTAATAGGATGAGTTTTAACCAGAAAAATCAATCTAAAAATGAGAGCTTGGGAATTAAACATAGCTGTCTGGTTTATGGACAGGGTCGTTTAAGTAAATCTAAAACGAGATTAGCCGTAAAATAATTTAACTGACTTAAAAATTAATGTCTGGTTGATTTGTTAAGGTTTGTTGTTAAATTCACAAAAATTCGACAATAAGTGTAATTCCTTTTACATAAATATACCTTTATTTATGTTTCTATTGTGTATCTAAGTTCTGATTTCGTTGAAAAAAGGCAAAATACATAAGGTTCCTTAAATTTGTTCGGTTAAACAATGTAATTTTACGGATGTTTGTGTATCTCTTATTCTTATTTAGAGTGAAATTAATGCACTCTTATGCATACACAACCAGTTGCATGGTGTGAGGTGATTAAACGTTCCCTATAATTTCACCACATCATTGCCATGTTATCATTTAATTTTAATTTTTGCACTCTTAAAATTTACTATTCTCACTCCTTTTTTTCCCACTCTTTCTATGTACTTTTAATATAGATAAAGAGACAATTATCAGATTCCCAACTACCGTCCTTCAACTGCTGTGAAGCTACGGAACTTCGAGCGTTGAGACCTTGACTAAAAGCTTAAACATCCCAATCGTCAGTGACTGGTGGCAAATCCATCCGTTCAATTTGGAATCGAGATACGGATTCCCTGATTATTTCGTTGTCTTTCTGTCTTACCTTGAAGAGGTCTGTCTGTCTTATAGCAACCTTAATTTCTCCGGCGTATGCCTTTACAAAAGAATCTGCAAGCAAGCAAATGAATAAATAGAATTGGGTGGTAAATTATGGTACCATATCATAGCATCCTTCGATAGAGTCTCCCTGAATTTCTTCAGCAATACGGATTCAATCTCGTCATCTTCCAAGTCATTTCCGTTGATGGCACACGTATATGAGATGATGTGCTTCGTTTGGATATGTCATCCCGTTATACTTCGGAATCTCGAGCATACGGAACTTCGTAGGGATTGACTTCGGAGACGCACTTGGGAGGAAAGGTTTTTGGACAAACTTTTTAGAATCAAGTCCTTTCAATACCGGCGGTGCACCCGGGATTTGATCGACCCTGGAGTTATAAATTTCCACCTTCTTATCGTTCTACTCGATCTTCTTTTTCCTTGTCTCGATTCGTTTTGTCAGTTCTTCGAGCATCTTTACGATAGCAGGATTGGTCTTCGATTCTCCTCCATTCGATCATTTGGCACTGATTCGGCTCTATGAACGATTTCTTGTGATGGTTCGAGCTCGATCCGGCTTGGTGCGCGATTATGATTTTGGACTTGTGCTATTGCAGCTTGTTGAGTCTACAAAATTTCGAATATCATTCTAAAACTAATCCCGCCTTCTTCACCGCCCTGTGCATTCTGATCGGCTGTTCGAGCATCTCTGCGGACGCTATTTTCAGGATCGACAGCCAAATTCCCATTAATGGCAATATGGGAGCTGACGTCGATTGATCCACGGCCGGGGCTCCATCGGGGTTGACCGGAGGTAGTACGTTTCCCGGGGCGGCTATGTTGTCGTTCTCTCCATTGAGACCAAGGTCGTTGTCTGTGTGTGTGAGTGCTGCTTGAGAGTTTGACATGTTGATCCTGTAATCAAAGACACTTCAAAGAACAAACATAAAATAGTGTGTATTACGAAAATTGTACCAGTCAATCACTATTATCCTTAACCCCACGGTACGCCAAACTGTTTACCCTAAAATTGGATAACAATTAAACTTATAAGTGATTTTAAGGATATGTGATTTCACTTGGCACAAACTGATAAATATGCGAATTAGCGTTAGGAATTAATAGTAAAATAAAGCAAACCAATATGATGAACGACTATGGTCCTCAAGCTAAACCGCCCTCGAACCAACTGAGTATGCTTAATGAAAAGTATGAACTGAACGACAGAGTTTAAGAGAGAAAATATTGTCCTGATATGCGTGAATGTATGATAGTTACAAAGTGATTAGAGCCCCCTTTATATAGTAGATGAATTCTACTTATGGTACAATTCTAAATATGGAAGGAAATCCCATGATTGGCTAAATAACTGGTCCTGACTAGATACATGATGAGATTTCCACCAAGATCTTTGTCCGATCACGGATATCTCGGTTTTCTGTTATTCGACTTAGCATGCTCCCTTCGATCTCGCTCGATCTCTCTCTCGTTTCGATCTCGGTCACGTCTGGTCTCGAACTTGATCGGTCATTAATTCATGAGCTTAGCAATTCATCTCCGTACCATGTTTCGATACGATGCGAGGCTGAGCCTTGGTCTGTCGCCCCGGTTTCGTTTAGCTATACAAAATTAGGAAAATCCGATTTTGACGGTATACAATTAGATGAATGAAAAATGCAGAAGGGGTGAAAGATTTATGCAATTCCAGATATTCCGTACTGACCTTATCCAAAAATACAAAATCTCAATTACTCCAGCCTCCGTTATAGTAGTTATTAAAACCTTAACATGTATTATGTATAATTCATTTTATGATGGACAAAATGGAATAAAAGATCAAACAAGAACTGGATGAATTGGAACCATTGAATTTTCCTGAATGTGACAAATCTTTTACTCAAGAAGAATATTAAAAGTTTGTTTTTCCTCTTGATATAATTTATAGCTTTGTATCACTTCAAGTCCCTTCAAACTTGATCAAGTATCACCGCAAAAGTCATTCCTTAATCACAGAGGCGAATTCATGATTTAAATTCTATGAGTTCAATTTTTAAGATTTTTAACATTGAACCAATTATATATTTAAAAATATGGGTTCAAATCTATTATTTTTGCAATTTTATTGAATTTTTACGCATAAATTTCTACTCCGCGTCGAAAGTTATGGGTTCAATTGAACCCGTAACTTTCACACTGCATCCGCCTCTGCTTAATCAAGTATACAAACTTGATAATTATAAATTATATTAGAAAATATAAAGTTCAAAGTTCTATTCAATAAAATTAAAGGCTTTAGTTGTGGAATTTCTTTTTAAAATCTTTAAATTGCATGTTCAAATATTCAAGTTGTTTATACACATTTTAAATAAAAATATCGCAAAATTTCACCAAAGCCCACATCTCCGCCCATAAAAACCCGGGCCACTAGGATGGGGACGTGGGCCGATTCAGCCCTACCCCTTAGCCCCTAAATACCGGCCCGCCTAGGCCCCCAATCGGACCCCCCTTTTTCCTTGAACCGGACTAGCCCGAGACCAATTCACATGCCTCCTACTACTTGGATCGGCTCACCTGACACTCCTATTCCATATAGTAAACTATATTACCCTCCATGCTTAACTTTTAATATAATTACATTTTATATATCTAATTACCATTTATGTACATTTTAGGAGGTTTAATGGTATTAATTAGTCTCCTAATTTACTCTGCCGTATATTCCCATTCCCCCCAAGTTTCTCTCTCCAAATCCCACCCCCTCACCCACATATCAAACCACACCTCACGATTTCCTTTTCAATCACCGACTATTTCCTCTTCTAAAACCAACGAAAATCTGTAACCCCTCCACCATTGACAACCATTAAAAAGCTTTGAAGCTTTGAATTCGAATTTGGGTTTTCAAAAGACACTGTTTGTTTGGATTGGATGTTGTTGCAAAGAATTGAGAATTCTCTCTACGTCTCTCTCTATATCTCAATCCCAAATTTCAGTAATATAAAGCAAAGGAAAAGAGAGCAACAATTCTACCATTGACAGCCATTAAAAAGCTTTGAAGCTTTGAATTCGAATTTGGGTTTTCAAAAATCATTATTTGTTTGGATTGAGTGTTGTTGCAAATAATTGAAAATATGGTTTGGAGTTTATATCTCAATTTTGAGGGGTTTTGGTGAAGATTAGACTTGGTTTTGGCTGAATTTCAGATTGAAACTCGAAGAAGAAGAAGAAGAAGAAGAAGAAGAAGAAGAAGAAGAAGAAGAAGAAGACATGACATACATTATATTGCAGAAATTGTAGTAAAATTGTATAAAAATTGTATTCTGTTATTTATTTATTTTTCTTTTATTCATTTAACTATTGTATGAAAGTTGAACAACATTGTATAAAAATTATATTTAAGTTGTATGATATTGTGGTTGTATATAACTGAGTAGAAATAATGTACGAAAATTGTAGATAAGTTGTATAATATATAATTAGTTGTATGAAATTTATTTTTACTATGTATAAATCAGATACAAAATATACAAAAGACATGTTGTATAAAGTTTGTACTTAAGTTGTATGTTATTGTAGTTGTATTTAACTGGGTAGAAATAATGTGTGAACGTTGTAGATAAATTGTATAATATATAATTAGTTGTATGAAATTTGTTTTTACTATGTATAAATTAGATACAAAATATACAAAAGACATATTGTATAAAATTTGTATAAAAATTATAATTAAGTGATATTATATTGTAATTGTATATAACTGAGTAGAAATAATGCATGAAATTATAGATAAGTTGTATCATATATAATTAATTGTATGAAATTTATTTTTACTATGTGTTTAAGTTGTATGATATTGTAGTTGTATATAACTGAGTATAAATAATGTATGAAAGTTGTAAATAAGTTTTACAAGCCTATGACATAAGCTTTGGAATTTTTTCTGTCTCTTTTAATTTAGACAATGTGATATTGAAATTATATAAGGTAGTTGAAGGGGCAATTAGTGTCATAATTGTACATAGCTGGAGGAAAAGTGGTGGGACACAAATGCGCGGATTGTTTTCTTTGTGTCCTCAATCGTACAAGAATCATGAATTCTTTACCAAAATAAAACTAAAATTAAAATTTGTGAATTTTAATCTTAGTGAACTAATCTAGGTTGTCCGCTTGGAGCGAACATTACATAATCCTGGTGAAAACATAAAGAATTTGAAGACTGACCTTTTAGAAATAAATTTAGTATCTTACCGGAATTGATTTTCATAATAATATTCATGATCATGCACGTTGCCGTTGAGAGTTTATACTCCACTTTAATGCAAATGGTCATTAAGTAGTTTGCTTTTGATTTTGATAATAATAATATTTATAGATATCTGCAATTGAAAAGCCAATTGGGAATGGGAAGAAAGTAGCAGAATTACAGATCACTGCTTTGATTGAGATGTTAATGAGACAAGCTGTCATTGAAAGAGAGTGGGGCTTCCTCTTGTCGCCGGGTATTGCAATGGAAGAAATCAAGTTCCCTAAAAGGGAGTTCAAATTCCTCGATATTTTTTTCAAATTGCAGAGTTTTAAAATTGTACTCCAAAATTGTACTCGAATTTAGTGATGCAGTTGTTAGTATTTTTGGTGATCTAGTGAAGAAGAAAAAAAAAGGAAAATGGTGTAACTAAATCTCTTAATTGAAGGCACTAATAATGGATTGAGAACCTTTTAAGGTGTAATGTATATATTTTGTAAACAAAACTTTTGTAGGTAGGGTAATTTACTAAACATGAACATTTAGGGTAATAAAGTTTCCAATAGTATATAGAAATGAAAAAATCCCTATTTTTTACTTGTTCTGCCGCATTTTTTAAGCTGTGTCTATTTTGCGACTACTTTGCAAAAGCTAGCTGACGATATTGTTGTAATAGTTTGCTTGCTTTAATTTTTTTGGTTATTAATTTCAGTTATTATGGACATTGTACCCATAGTTACTCCCTCCTGGCCTTTTTTATTGTCATTTTAGCAAAAAGGTTGTCCAAAATATTTCATACTTTAGAGTTTAGAGAACCAAATAGGTGTTACTTATTTTTTATTTTCATTTATACTCTTGTCCAAAATACTTATTTTAGGTCTATGATAAGCGCATTTGCATGTTTCAGAGAATCCGAGGGCAACAATAGAGACATTACACCATCTTGTAATTATTACTTCATTACATAACTTCTTGCTATCTAGCTATCACACGACATCATGTTCATTGTCCCTGTATACAGGTAAAATCGGGCATAATACATATCCCGTTTCTCGGTGAAGAAAATGGACGAAGGGAACGGACGCACGAGGTTGAAATCGAGGCTGGGAGCCCTTCGTATCGAGATCCATGAAAGGTAAACGATGTGTTCATCATCGGGCTCGGACCCAGAACGAGTTTTAAGACCTCGGAAAATATGGTAAACGATTACACACGACGGATAGAGGGTCGTGATATCCGAACCTAATCGGATATCACGGCGCAGATCTTGCTCGATGTCGGTTACAAATAAGTAATTAACGAAAAAGGAAGATTTTTATATTTTTAGACTTGTACTAGGGATGAAACTCTCCTACTATATAAAAGGAAATTTTTTTCTTTTTCAACACACATCGTAACACGCGAATCAAAGGAATACCAATTTCTTTTTTGCTTTCTAGCTACTGCAAAAGTTCTTATTTAATTGTCTTGTTCTTCATACACAACTAGGCTCGAACTAAAGGTCCAATCGAGGGCAAAATTACTGTTCAACCTAGGTTCGTCTAGGCCATAACATTACAACTGATTTGATCGATTATTTTGTCTTTAATTCGTTTGTCTAATTTTCTTGATTATTTATTGAATCATTCCACGCATCCTTAAAACTGCGTACAAATTTAATTATTATCCGATTTCAGGCTAAACAGTTTGGCGCCTACTGTGAGTCTAAGGATAATGGTGGTGATTTGATAAGAATCTCCATAACACGCCCTATTTTACGCTTGTACTTTAAAGTCTTAATTTCAGGTTAGCCCAAAAATGTTGAACTCTCAGTCCGCTCACTTAAACATTGATGCTGAGTCTGGTCATCATGGCGAAAATAATAATTTGGTGCCTAGAAATGAGGTGCCCCTTGCTGATCCTAACAGTGTCCCAGTCGCCAATCCGGTCGATGCTAACTCGGAGGTGGCCATTAATGTTAATTTGCCAACTGATCCCGAAAACAGTGTTCACTAGAGACCTCGACCAACGGCTCGAGAAGCGCCCAAAGGCGAAGGTGATAGGGTAGGCCTGCTGCTGATCTTCGAAATGTTGGCGGCAATAGCGCAGCTACAGAATCAGGGCCATGCCCCAAGCAGGGTCGAGCCCGAGCAATCCTGGGAAAGCACCCAAGAAATGAATAAATCATCGCAAGAACGGGTGAAGTCGAGCCCGGGGTCAACCCTGAGATAATGAAAATGCTTGAAGCATTAACGAAGCGGTGGAGTCAGGTGAGAAGAAAATTGAGGCTAATGACAAAAAGGTGGAAACATACAATTCTAGGGTCGATCAAATTTCGGGAACACCTCCGATTTAAAAACCCAGATTCCAAGAAATTTATCAAGAAGCCTTTTCCTCCGAGCGCGACACCAAAGCCAATCCCGAAGAGGTTTCGTATGCCAGATATTCTCAAGTATAATAGAACCATAGATCCAAACTAGCATGTGACCTCCTATACGTGCACAATCAAGGGAATGACTTGGAAGATGATGAAATCTATTCGGTGTTACTGAAGAGGTTTGGGAAGACTTTGTCCAAAGGAACAATGATATGGTAACACAACTTACCCCTAAATTCCATTGACTCTTTTTCTATGCTTGCAGATGCTTTCGCAAAAGCCCATGCTGGGGCTTTCAAGGTCGAGACAAGAAAATCAGACCTTTTCATGGTTAAAAAAAGAGACAACGAGATGCTCAGGGAGTTCGTGTCAAGGTTCAAGATAGAACATATGGACCTGCCTATGGTTGCAGATGATTGGGCCATCCAGGCATTCACTCAAGGGCTTAACCCCCGAAGTTCCTTCGCCTCTCAACAGCTAAAATATAATTTGGTAAAATACCCGATGGTGACCTGGCCCGACATCCACAGCAGGTACCAGTCAAAGATCAAGGTTGAGGACGACCAACTCGGAACTCCTTCTAGGTCTGTTTACCCTATCAAGACTAATGACATCTCTAATAGAGTTGTTGATCATGAGCCGATATCGGTTCGGGATCAGTACCAACCATATAACACGAAGCAAAAGGGAAATGGGCCCGGGCGTCACCCCACAAGGAACGAGAAGAGAAGCGATCGAGGGCCTCGTAGCCGAGGTATGATGAGAAAAAATGGTTTCGACAGGCCTCTCGGGGGTAGGGAAGCGCTGCGATTATCAGAGTATAACTTCAACATTGATGCTGCAAGCATCGTGTAAGCCATCTGGAGCATCAAAGAGACCAAATGTCCTCGACCATTGCAGTCCTACCCTACCCAAAGAGATTCTAACTTGATGTGTCAGTATCACGGCACTCATGGTCACATGACTGAAGATTGACGATAGTTGAGAGAAGAAGTTGCCTGCTTGTTCAACAATGGACACCTTCAAGAATTTCTGAGTGATCGAGCCAAAAACTACTTCAGGAATAAGGACGCAAACAAACAAGTCAAACAAGAGGAGCCTCAGCATGCCATCAACATGATCATTGGAGGGGTCGATGTCCCCCAAGGGATAATGATAAAGCATACTAAAGTACCTATCACAAGGGAAAAATGCACCCGACATTATGTCCCGAAGGGAACCATTTCGTTCAGTGTCATGGTAGAGAAGAAAAATGGCGCACGGACCATACTCGAGCTTTGGATCAATGTCCCCAGAAGCAAGGAGTATGCCCGCATGACGATGATGTCGAGGGCATCGTGCCACCTCACAATTATGCACTGGTAATATCCATACTTATCAATAAATATTGAGTTAAATGTGTGTTCATTGATCCAGGTAGCTCGGCTAACATCATTAGATTGAGGGTCGTAGAGCAATTGGGTTACAGGGCCAAATAGTACCAGTAGTTCGGGTGTTAAACAGATTTAACATGGCATGTAAAACCACTAAAGGGGAGATAACCCTGCCGGTAAACACCGCCGGGATGATCCAAGAAACAAAGTTCTACGTGATCGAAGGGGATATGAGGTATAACACTCTATTCGGAAGGCCGCGGGTTCACAACATGAGGGCAGTACCCTCGACCTTGAATTAGGCATTGAAATTCCTTACACCGGGAGGAGCAAAGATGGTCTACGGAGAGCAGCCGGCCGCAAAGGAGATGTTCACGGTCGACAAGGTAATCTCGAAGCCTGCAGTTTCGACATCAAGGAACGTGAAGCTGACCAAAAAGGAAGAAATTAAATAACAATCGCAGATACCGGTCTCGACCGAACTGGAGGAACAATGAATAAACGAGGAGGATGATTACGAAGTCCCGAAATCATTCTTAGCTCCTGATTATACTGACTCCACCAAATCGACGGTCGAAGAACTGAAGCAAGTCATATTAATTGAACACCTACCAGATCGAAAGGTATACCTAGGCATGGGGTTAACCCCTGAGCTCACAAAAAAATCATTGACTTTCTTAAAGCTAACATAGATTGTTTTGCTTGGTCTCATCTTGACATGAAAAGGATCCCACTGGAGATAACCACTCATAAGTTGAGTTTGGACCCGTAGTTCCATCCGGTTAGGCAGAAGAGGAGGACACAATCTGAGATTAAGCATGCGTTTATCAAGGACGAGGTATCCAAACTCCTTCAAATAGGGTCAATCCAGAAAGTTAAATACCCAGACTAGTTAGCTAACGTAGTGGTAGTGCCTAAAAAAGAAATAAGTTAAGAATGTGTGTAGATTACAAAAACCTAAACAAAGCGTGCCCTAAGGATTCTTTCCGTTTGCCTAATATCGATCAGATGATCGACGAGATGGCCGAGCAAGAGATACTCAACTTTCTCGACGCCTATTCCGGGTACAACCAAATTCGTATGGACCCGGACGATCAAGAAAAGTCTTCTTTTATCACTAAATTTGGCACCTACCGTTATAATGTAATGCCGTTTGGATTAAAAAATGCCGATGCCACCTATCAACGTCTAGTGAACCGGATATTCGAGGAACAGATATGAAAATCAATTGAAGTTTATATTGACGATATGTTGCTCAGGTTCCTGCAAGCATAGGACCATTTGAAACATTTGCAGGAGACCTTCGACATATTGAAGAAATACAATATGAAGTTGAACCTGGAGAAGTGTGCATTCGGGGTTGGATTGGGAAAATCCCCCTCCTTAATGGTATCCAATCGAGGGATCAAGATCAGCCCCGACAAAATCAAGGATATAGAAGTCATCACCGTGGTGGACAATGTCTAGGCCATTCAAAGATTGACCGGGCATATAGCCGTCATAGGCCGGTTTATCTCGAGGTCTTTGAACAAAAGCCATCAATTTTTCTCACTGTTAAAGAAGAAGACTAAGATTTTCCTGGACCCAAGAATTCCAGAAAGCTTTGGAAGAACTCAATCGGTACCTATCGAGTCCGCCCCTACTGCACACTCCGAAGGCAGACGAATAGATCTACCTCTACTTGGCAGTTTCTGAGGTGGCAGTAATCGAAGTCTTAGTCGGGAGAAATGTCACAACCCCAGTTCGCCCTCCGTGAACTGTCGTGACGGCACCTAGTCTCTACGACTAGGTAAGCCTAACAAATGCGAAACATAAGCGAAACTTGCGGAAGAAATAGTCAAAACCAAAATATCTGAATGGAAACAATAGTTATAATGTCGCTCGGCATATACAACACAACATTCTCAAAACCAAGTACACTATCCCAAAACCTGGAAACTCACAAAAACACAAGCCTTTGGAATATCTAACAGTCTAACTCCAGAATATCTAACAAGAAAGAAAATACAGAAGAGCAAGGTTTAACAGCTAGAATAGAAAGGGACTTCTTGGTCTACGGACGCGGCAAATGTACCTCGAAGTCTCTAGAGCAGTCGCCTCCCTCAAGGATGGTAGGCCTGAGTAGTGGTACCTGGATCTACACATGAAAAACATGCGCAGAAGGGGCATGAGTACACCACAACGGTACTCAATAAGTGCCAAGCCTAACCTCGGTTGGGTAGTGACGAGGAAGGTCAGGGCCCTACTGAGGTTAAATAAAATATAAAGATCAACAATAAAGAACATAATAGTATAAATAAGTACGGCAGTAAAATAACACAGGATGTACAGAACAACAACAACTATACAAAAATAAGGTAAACATGGAAAGGAAATATATCTTAGCACCAATAGTAACAATCGGGGATCTTCCAGGATACCGTCTTGTAGTCCCATCTTTACATATCCAGTGGATCTCCCGAAATCTCATCCCGTAGTCCAACTCATAGTGCGCGGGGATCTACCGGAATCCCGTTCGGTAGTCCCAAATGTAAATACCTAGTACTGAGGGAATCTACTGGGTGCATTCCCGTAGTTCCATATAACTGTGCAGGGGGATCTACCTCCCACATCCGTAGTCCCAAAATAAACAGACAAGGGGGAGCTACCGAAATCCCACATCCGTAGTCCCAAAATAAATACATAGCAGCAACAGGAAAATGTACAGAAATGGCAAGACTTCATATTAAGGCAACACGTGATTCTAGCCTATCATGCTGCACAGAATTCAAGTAAGGCAGGTTGAACAAATAAAGCAATTAAGTCACTTAGACATGCTTTTCTAAGCTAACAACAGGCTTAATAGTGCAAGTAATAGAAACAGGAAAGGAAGCATACTAGTAATTACTTAAAGAAAATCGGATTTCCAACAATTAGGACAAGTACACACTCGTCACCTCACGTACAAGGCACTTCAATTACCAAATATACAATTCCTAAGGGGAAGGTCCCCCACACAAAGTTAGACATGCCACTTACCTCGAACCGGCTCAAAATCAACTTGAGACCACGTTTTTGCCACGAGTACTCGACTCCAAATGGCCCAAATCTATCGAATTCAATTGTATCATGTAAATAACACTTCAGTAACTTATTCTACAATTGAACTCTAAGCTAATACGCAAAATTTATGTAAAAATGATCAAAACGCCCCTCAGGCCCACGTCTCGGAATCGGGTGAAATTTACATTTTCAGAAACCTCGTACTCTCACGAGTCTATATATAACAAGAACACTAAAATCGGAGTCCAAATGTTCCCTCAAATCCTCATTTAAAGGTCTATTAAATTCAAGCCCTAATTACCCATTTTTCCCAAATATTTCACCATTAATTAGGTCCTTAATCACATAAAAACGAGTTATGAAGTCAAGGATGTTACCTCCAAGTGATTCCCCTTTGTTTTCCTCAAATCTCCCTCTTAAAAGCTTCAAACCCGGATGACAATGGTGAAAGAATCGCTCAAATTCACGAAGGAAACTATTTATATGTTCTGCCCAGTGATTTCCGCATCTGCGATGCGGTCCTGCTTTTGCGGACCAAAGGTCGCACCTGCGACTTTCATTTAAAGACCATAAACCACATATGCAATTACCCTTTTGTAGATGTGCCACCGCTTCTGCGGTATTCCTTTCGTATCTGTGGAACCTGAAGACTCTCCCCAGATCCGCTTCTGCGGCTCCGCACTTGCGGAACCCAAACCGCAGGTGCGGTTATGACAGAAGACCAGCTGCTGCAGCAAACTTCAAACTCTAAATCCTTCCGTCAACCATCCGAATTCATCCCGGTGCCCCCGAGACCTCAACCAAAGGCAACAACAAGTCACAAACCACTATCCAAACTTGTACCAGTCCTTAAAACACCTAAAACAACATCAAAACCTCGAATTAGCCATGGATTTAAGCCTAAGAACTCCAAATTTCTCAAAATACGCTTTTGATCAAAAAGTCTACCAAACCTTGTCCGAATGACCTAAAATTTTGCACACACGTCACATTCAACACTATAGAGCTACTCAAACTTCCGAAATTTCATTCTAACCCTCGGATAAAAAATCTCTATCGGACCGGAAACTTTAAGAATTCAATTTTCGGCATTTCAAGCATAAATTAGCTACGGACCTCCAAAACACAATCCGAACACGTCCCTAAGCCCGAAATCACCCAACGGAGCTAAAGGATCCATTGAATTTCCATTCCGAGGCCGTCTTCACACTGCTCCGGCTATGGTCAACTCTCCAACACTTAAGCTCTCATTTAGGGACTAAGTGTCCCAAAACTCTCCGAAACTCAAAACCAAACATCCCAGAAAATCAAAATAGCAGAAATAAACTCGGGGAAAGAAGTTATAGTGGATCAGGGCATTAATTCTTAAGACGACTGGCCGGGTCGTAACAAGAAAGAAGGTACACAATTTCCTGTTTACTATGCCAGTAGAACTCTAGGTGAGGCTGAATCAAGGTATCCTCACTTGGAAAAATTGGTGCTTGCTTTGCTAAGCGCCTCCACGAAACTAAAGATGTACTTTCAATGCCACCCCATATGTGTCGTGACCTCTTACCCACTAAGGAACATCATGCACAAGCCTGGGTTCTTAGGCCGATTGGCCAAATGGGCCGTAGAAATTAGCGGGTATAATGTTGAGTATCGACCCTAGACCGCTATAAAGTCTCAGATTTTGGCAAACTTCGTGGCCAACTTTACGCCGGCCTTAATACTCGAAGTTGAAAAGGAATTATTGTTAACCTCTAGGGCCACTTCGAGGATTTGGACCCTTTTCACGGACGGTGCATCGAACGCGAATGGGTCCGGGCTCGGTATAGTATTGAAACCACCTATAGGAAATGTAATTAGGAAAACTATTAGAACTAAGAAATTGACTAACAACGAGGCTGAGTATGAGGCCATGATTGTAGGTCTAGAATTATCTAAAAGCCTTGGGGCCGAGGTGGTCAAAGCTAAATGCGACTCTCTCCTCATGGTAAATCAAGTTAACGGGAAGTCCTAAGTAAAAGAAGAACAGATGTGAAGGTACTTGGAAAAATTATAGGTAATCTTACATCAATTCAGGGAATGGACCCTACAACATGTACCCCAAGATCAAAACAGTAAGGCTGATGCACTGTCTAACTTGGGGTCGTCGGCCGATTCCGATGAATTTAGTTCGGGAGCAGTAGTGCAGCTAATGAACTCGGTGATAGAAAAGCCCACGCTGAAGTAAACTCAACGAGTTTAACTAGGGATTGGAGGAACAAATGGATAGATTACTTGAAGATATGAATGCGCACCAAGACTTCCAGATTTAGCTTGGTTGAAGGGGCATTGTTCATGAGGACTATGACGGTCCGCTAGATAGATGCGTAGGGCCGGGAGAGACCGAATATGCCATGCGAGAAGTTCATAAAGGCACTTGTGGGAACTATTCAGTGCAAAATATTTGGTTCGGAGACTAATTAGGGCTGGCTATTACTGGACTGAAATGGAGAAGGATGCAAAGGACTTCATACGGAAATGCGACAACTGCCAAAGACACAACTCGATGATCCATCAACCGGGAGAAATGCTCCACTTGGTCCTGTCCCCATGTCTATTTATAAAGTGGGGAATTGACATCGTCGGTCCTTGATGTGATTCTTCGAGTTAACAAAGAACCAACCGACCAGGATCTTGAAACGAAAATGTGGTTGTGGGCCGGTTTCAAGAAACAATGTATCTCAAGTTTTAGCACTCGGAATATGATGATTCAAAAATGAGGTGAAAGATGACAATCTGAACTATAAGAAAAACTATTTACTCATTCAAAACATGTAAATATTGATATTGTACCGGTTCAAGGAAAGATATGATTCTATGATATCAAAAAAATGAATTTAGATCAAGAAACGTGTTCTTGAATGATCAAGAACTACAAAATTCCTAAAGTCAACACTTGGAATCAATTAACATGATAAAGAAACACCACACGCAATTGAAAACAAGATAAAGACTATCACCACCTTTCTTGGAACCAAAAACAAGGAGCTTCCTTCTCCGAAGCCAGCAGGTCCATTTTGCCCTTCCAAACTTTGGTCGTGACCTTGACCTCGTCCATCTTAGCTCAAAGCTGGTCGATCAGGTATATCTTCTGTTTGACATGCAATTTATATTATTAGTCACCAGGGCTAGTTGCTCATTTTTAGCCTCAAAGATCTTTACCTTCTATACCGGGTCGGCGTGTTCCCGCTTCAAGGTCGAGGCCTCCTTCTAAGCTTTTCCCAGCTTGGCCTGGAGAATCAAGTGATCTTTTAGGGCCTCATCTTGCTTCTCACTAAGAGCCATGTACATGTCCTTCTTCCGGACCTACTATTTGAGCTCAAACTCGAGCTGTCTAATCTCCAAGTGGCACCGGAGGAATCTTCCATGGTGAAGCACTTAAGCCTGAAAAATAATTGAGTTAGTGGAGGACATCAAAAAACAAAGTGAGATTCGCAAAGGGGGTACAAAAGCGTTGATGCCTTACCCGGCTCAGAACTTGTTGCGCCTCATTGAAGAGGCTCGACGTGCTCACTTTATTCATCTTTTCCTGGTCCCCCTTGGTCACCAGGCATCAGAGGTAGCTGGCTACGCCCATCGGAGTACACAGGACCCAGGCATCCTCCGGGATTGTGAGAATGACCGTTCTCTTGCGCTCGGGATCTACGCTCGGAGAAGGGAATTGCTTCACTAGTTTTGGGCTCGAAATCGGCCTGCCCGCTCCCAACGACACATCATTCTTCGAGATCTCCAGGTGACCAAGCCAGAAAAGATCCTCCAATGTAGCCATATCTATGCCATCAAAGAACGTGTTAAAAGCGTCATCTGGGCCCTACACCACCTCGCTAGACTTTTCTTTACCCTCTTGGGCCTCTTCAAGCATAGAACTCGATATAAGAGGACATCTCTGCGAAGTCAATAACACCGGTTGCCTCCTTCAGAGCAGGGGCGGCTTCCTGGGAGTCCACAACCTTCATCTATCTCTTTGGTTCCCGAGTTAGAGTGGGATCGACCTCATGGTCCTCTTTCTTGGTCGTCGCCTGCTCCCCTCATTAAGGGTTGACCCATGAGCGACGAAAAGGTCGTCATCTTTGGGTTCGTCCGTGAGCCGTAGAGAGCATCGAGGTCCGGTACGCTGGACTTGGTGCTCTTTTTGGGCTTATAGACCCGGATGGCCACCCTTTTCTTCTTTTTTGCCTAGGCATCCGGGGAACCGAGGACTTTCTCTTCTTCTTCTTCTTCTCCTTCGCCCCGGGCTGCCCTAAAATGAAGGGCTCGGCAAGTGAGGACAGATCCTCGTCCTCATCCAATGGCCTAAGTTCAGTGGTCTTAGGAAAACTTGTAAGAAAAGAGAAAAGATTAGCAATGTGTAAGTTAAGACATGGTGATAATTATTCAAGGAAGAACCTCACCATGAGAACGGGCCCCCCATTTTCCCTTTTGAAAGATTGCGCTATGCGTGCTCAGAGTACGACATCTGCTTGCAGATGCCCTCGATCTACTCCTTGAATCAGGGGATTGCATCAGGAACTTGGGCAACAAATGCACGATCACAAGCACAAACAATTAGAGAAATAATAAAAAAGAAAGGAATACTCAATAAAGACAATACTTACGGGATACGTTCCACTCCTCGGGAAATGGCAGAAACTCCGGAGGGATCAGATCTTCGGTTTTCACTCAAACGAACCTCCCCTGCCAAACTCAGTCTCAGTCCTCATCGATGCTCGAGAAAGGATCCTTGCTTGCTTGGCAAATGAGCTTGATCAGTCCCCCTCGAAAGATTCAGGGACTGTATATGCGGAGTAGATGGTCGAGGGTGAACCAAGGGGCTTCAGTGTTGTTCACAAAATAGCATAAGAGGATCATGATCCTACAGAAGGACGAGTGGATTTGCCCAAGGCACACCTCATACCTTTTGCATAAAGCAAGGACTATGGGGTCCACCAGGGCGAGCGTGCAGGGGTAAGTGTAACGCTCAAATACCCCTTCGCGTGAGTAGTAATATCATCATTGGGCCTGGAAACAACCACGTCCTTACCCTTCCATTTACAGTTCGCTCGAACTATGGGTAGGGTCTCTTCAGTGACGGAGCACATGTATCTCCATGCCCCCTTGCCTCGGTCTTGTTGGATAGAGGCCTTCTCGACCTTGAAATCGTCCCCGATAGAGCAGACCCCGGGTATGAAGCTCTTCATGGGAGGCTGCTAACCACTTTGGGAACGACCACCTCGACATCTACAGCCGGGTGGGAAGACGAAGGAGCAGCCTGCTGAGGCACTAATTTGGAGGTTTTTGACATTGCAATTTGTCAAATATGAAGGCCTAAAGAAGAGTATGAAGGGTTGAAGAAAAATATGAAGATTTGAAGAAGGTATGAAGGTATGAAGGTCTGGGCTGAAGGTCCAAAGAAAATGTATGAGGATGAAGATGAATATACGAAGGCTCAAAGAACAAGGTATGGAGACTTCGAGAAGTTAAAAACCATTTTAAAGACCAGGGATAAAATCTAGAGTCGGAAAGTGAAAGAAGTGAAAAAGGTTGAAGCTTTTATAGGTGAAAACAATCAATGCACGAGGTTTCGCATTCGAAGGTAGCCCGCCGGTGACTGACACATGTTTGAAGTCAGAACGACGCGACTGATGAGACATTTCGATTTATCCGTCATCTCAGTTGTAACATGCGAAAGAAGGAACCGGGGTTCAACTATAGTTTCCCATCGTTTCGGTAAACCTACTCTCCAAAAATTGAGGGGACTATCTATATACAGGTAAAATCGGGGATAATGCATATCCCAATTCCCGGTGAAGAAGACGGAAGAAGGGAACCGACGCACGAGGTTGAAATCGAGGTTGGGAGCCCTTCGTATCGAGATACATGAAAGGTGAACGATGTGTTCATCATCGGGCGTGATAAAGCAACGCTCCCCGGAACCAGAACGAGTTCTAAGACCTCGGAAAACATGGTAAACGGTTATGCATGACGGATAGAGGACCGTGATATCCGTACCTAACTGGATATCACGACGCAGATCTCGCTCGATGTCGGTTACAGATTAGTAATTAACGAGAAAGGAAGATTTTTACCTTTTTTAGACTTTTACTAGGGATGAAACTCTCCTACTATATAAAGGAAATTTTTTTCTTTTGTAACACACATGGTAACATGCGAATCAAAGCAATACCAATTCCTTTTCTTCTTTCTAGCTACTGCAAAAGTTCTTATTTAGTTGTCTTGTTCTTTATTCACAATCGGGCTCGAACCAAAGGTCCAATCGACTGCAAAATTACTGTTCAACCTAGGTTCGGGTTAGGCCATAACATTACAACTGGTTTGATCGATTATTTTATCTTTAATTCGTTTGTCTAATATTCTTGATTATTTGCGTTGAATCAATCCACGTATCCTTAAAACCACGTACACATTTAATTGTTATTCGATTTCAGGGTAAACAGTACCAACACTTGCTCTTCCCATTTAAAAAATGAGACACTCCTCATGTAAGTACAATTGCCTTATATTATTGAACTGAAGTTTAAGGAAACTGACACATATTTATTATTCTTTGAATTCAAAAGCATTCTTCTTCTTTTTCACTAAAAATGAAAAAGTCATTTCCAAGATGCTCATAGAGCACATACTGCATTATGATTAAGTTATGTTCTCACATTTACTAATCAGTGGCACTTTTAAATAGTACATAATTTTTTTTGCGATAAATGACGATAGATAAAATTTGTAATATGGGTCTCTAATTTAGACACATCACACGGCACAAATAATTAGGCATCGTTTATTATTTAGTACGGTTGACAATCCTCCTGTTCTGTCCATTAAACTAGACAAATACACTCCATAATCTAACAAAAATTACCATCATGGAAATTGTTCTGATTTGGCTGATGCAGGGTTAGAGCCAAATATAGGTATATTTGGACCTTTTTCAATTGCATAGGAATATATTTGGACATTTTTTAATTGTTCAGGAGTATGCTTCAAAATACTGTAGCTGGTATATCTTAACCAATTTGATAGTTTAGGGATAAATTTGGACATTTTATTTGTCTATGAGACTCCACAATGGCAAATTGTCATAGCCAAGCTGGACAACATTTAGAGGAAGGACATATTTGAAAATAAAATATAAGGATGGAGGTTTTGGTGGATCGATAGATAAATCGAGGGAAAATGTGAAACAAATCGAATACTTCAGGAGTAAACTTGAATATTTTTTCCTTTATGAAAGCTTTTCCTAACTGAATGCCTAATAAGTTTTTATTTTTGATGGGATTATAGTCAAACATCTCTAAAATAATCGCATTTATTCCAATATTTTTTAGATTCTATAGTAAAGTGTTGTTATAGAGGATACATATTATAACATAACATAAAAGATTGGTTCCGAGAAAACTTAATTTTTATAGTAAATGGCTGTTAATTAGGAATGCTATTATAGAGAGGTTTGATTGTATATGGAAGAGTCGACTTTACTACTTGTAAGGATTCTAATATGTTCAGGCAGTTGTCCCCTCGCTTGAATCCTCTGCAGCCTTTTTGTATTTATTTTGTTTGTGCTTTAAATGAAGACCTTCCCCACAGTAGATATGCTTTTAGTGAATAGTGTTTACCCTAAAATTTGAGTAACAATTAAACTTATATTATGGTTTTAAGGATATGCGATTCAATCCAATACCAATTGATAAACAAGGAATTAAATAGATGAATTAGAGAATAAAATAATCCAAACCAGTATGCTATCCAAGTTTTGACCTCGACTTGTGGTAGCCTCGAGGTGTGACAATAAGAATAGCAGATAATTAGGCAACTCTGATGAGCGATAAAGCAAATTAGCAAGAAAGTTATGAATGTATATATTCTTCTCAGTGAATAATGATGATTACAAACGAATGGGATCCCCCTTTATATAATAGTAGAATCCTAAATAAAGTACACATCTAATTATAATAGGAAATCATATTAACATCTAATTAACCACTATAGATTGATCCGTTTCGAGATTCACGCCACGATCCTCGACCAATTGCGGATATCTAGCCTTTTTCGTTATCAGGCTATGCCAATGCCACTCGAGGTCTGCCTCTTTCTGGTTGCAATCGAAGTCTACCCCAACAAAAGAATGAAATCAGGTAGCCTCGATTTCTGTGGTATACAGGTAGTCCCCTTATTTCTTAGAGTAAAACGATAAGAAATGACTTGAGCCTCGATTTTTTAGAGACCCCGAGAATGGTGTCATCCCCATTATGTAAGCAGTCGAGGTGACCGAAATGTCCCATCGGTACAGTTCCCCAAACCATTAATGCTTGCCAGTAACAACCAGCCACTAGCACTATTGAACCGTCACTGTGAGTCTATAAATTCAGGCTTTTGGATTAAAATAAAATTTTACTTTCACCTCCACCAAATTTTCTAAGTTCCTTACTTTCTTCATCTATTCTCTTTCACCACTCATTGAATCAACTTAGTTAGCACTAAAAACACCAATTTTCATCTCTTTCCGCGTCCCTTTACCTGAAACAATGGTGAAAACTTCCAAGACCATCCCGCAAAAGGAGAAAGCTTCTTCCTCTTCTTCCTGTTCGGTCGATGACAAAATACCGGTGGAATCGCTCCCTCACGAGTACGTTCCCGAACCTTGCGTCTTAAAAACCGACTTTAAAGTCGAGAACCCTCCATCAGTCCTTGGCCGATGTTAACATGTATTGAGATACATCTGCTCGATAACGGCGAGCAGTCTCGAGGATGTGAAGAGAGAATGCAACTGGTGGGGCCGAGGTCGTGGTACAGATCCCCGCCCCCGAAGAGAGCATCACCACCTATGTGTAGGGGTTTCTAAGTGTTTACATTTACCCCTTCACACTGGGTCCCCTCGACCCAGTCATTGTTGACTTTTGCAAGAGGTATCAGGTCACCCTCGGCAAGGTTAACCCCTCATTCCGGCGTATAATGATCATGCTCCGCTATTTTTCTAGCAAGGCCGAGGGGGTTGGAGTTCACACTCGACCACCCCATATGATTATACCGACCTCGTCTTTTTCAAGGGTTGATCAAGCTCCAACTCAGAGCGACAAAGGCCTTTTTCGCGAGCATCGATGAGGACAAAGACTGGGGTTGGATGAGCCAGTTCATAAGGGTAAGGACCTGCGACCTCATCCCGGAGGAGAAACTGCCATTCCCCGAGAAATGGAACCCTAATTGTAAATCACATATTATCCATTAGTCTTTGTACTCTGTTTTTTTGCTTTATGTAATGCTTTCATCTGTTATGCAGCGGTTGCTTAGATGCCTGGAGCAATCCCGCACCTCGACTTCAACACATGTTGAGCGCTCGTGGCGCGATTTTGAAAGGGGCCGATGGGAGGCCAAGAATCATGGTAAGCTTATCCCGTTTGCTTTCAATGCTTTTTTCTCATGAATTTCCTTTTACTTATACTTGAATCCCCTTTATGCAGGTCTTGAGGATGTTTCTAAAATGAGGCCGGCCCTGCTTGGGGAAGCGATAGCTCCTAAATCGACCAAGGACAAGAAAAGGAGAAGGGCCTCGCCTTCTAATACCCCGAAGCCTAAGAAGAGTAAGGTTCACAAGTCGAAGGGCGACTCTACTACTTTGTCTACCAGCATAGCCTAAAAGCTACGATATGAAGAAGAGGAGGGAGAGGATGCCGGTTGTGTGCTGGTGCCTCGAAAGAGGGGAATCATCAAAGCTTCTAAGGCAGTTGGGCCGGTGATGGTTGAGGAGACTCACCCTTGGACCGAGGAGATCTCGGAAGGTACTCCGAGAAAAGTCCCCAAGTCATTCGGGGCCCAAGATATTTCTTGCCGTGATGAACAACCGACGAGTGTGCCCGAAGGGTCCGGTTCCGGGGCCCTTCAAAAGGGAAATAATGCCCTAAGTGACTTTCTTGAGGCAATCCATATTGATGATTCGCCGCCCGACCTTTAATTTTCTGAAGGGCAATTTCGGGAGGCTCGATCAATGGAGACCCCCAATGTGGGAACGACCCACGACGGGGAAGACATATTTTGTGGTTGCCTCACAGGGGTCGATGATGTTTCCGACCTAGATGCGAAGATGATTTTTGATGAGATCTAGCGTCTTCTGAACCAGGAAAATTCATTCCCTGTTATTATGTTTGCTTTTATTTTCTTATGTCTGATCTCCTTCTTTTCTCCATAGGCTGTGATTTTTCATCGGGAGGCGTTCACCAAGTCCCAAGCTGAGTTAAACTGTTGTGAGGCCGATCACAAAAAGCTTACTGAGGAGAGAGACGCCCTGAAATGCCTCTATGTGTAAAATGAAGAGGAAATCAAGGATCTCCGAGCTGAATTGCCGATGGCCCACAAGAAGAAGATCGATATCATCGAGCAAGTAATGCAAACTTTCTGGAACTTGACATATCAACTTGATATTGGCGACTAACACTTAGATCCTACTGGTCCAGTAGAAGGCCGAGAAAATAAGCAGCTTCGCGAAGAGGCGGAGACAAAAGAGACCGAGACTTTGGAGTGGAAACATAACATGGACTATCTCGCCTCTGAGAAAGATACCGCTCGGGCTCAATTATCTTCGGTTGAGCGCCAACTTCAAAGCATAAGGGAGGAGAGCTTGGCTTGGGACAAGAAAATTTAAGAGCTCGAGACTCGGCTGGCTGCTAAGCTTGCAAAGGTTGCATCTGTAGCGGAAAAAGCAAAGGACGATGTGGAGGCGATCGTGGCCGTCTACCGAGCCAAGGCTGCTAATGCTCGATTGGAGGAAATTTTTGATGTTGCTCAGGTTCGAGTAGAGCATGCCAAATGTTAGTCTCATAGGGAGACTCTCGATGAGGTTCATGATCTTTAGATTTGACCTCATGATCGATATTGAGAATGCAAAAGCGCTAGAAGCCGAGTCCAAGGCTTTACTCTTCGATGATGATGACTTCGGGAGTGTGAGCGGATCCGAGAGCGGAGAAGATGGGGATGAGGCTGGGGAAGATTAGGCACTTAGAATTTTCTTTTTCTTCTTTTTAAGATTTTGTGTAAGGCCCTTGTCGGTCTCTAGTACATATTTTGTCCATATAAAGAAATTTCTCTTTGAATGCCTTCTAAAATCTTGTCTACGATCATGTTCCGTGCCTTGTAAAATTTTAGCTCCATTTTTATGCCTTAAATAATATGTTCGAGACTTTGGTTTTAAATGACTTGGTCAAAGCCATAACGCTGCTTGTCGGGCCCGAATGAAAATTGAGTTTGGAACAAAAGTACCCTGAGGTCTGTTTAGAATGATGACGAACTCCGATCTGTAGTCTAGTAGGTTCTTATTCGAGCTCGAGAGAGTGGGACTCTTAGGTTCAAATCAAGTGAGAACGTGCTCTCGAACTCTAAGTGTGTTGGCCCTTAGGCTCTTTAGATTTGGTCAATATGGCCTCTAAAAGATGGCTATTATTCCCCTCTTTCGGCTTAAAATACATTCTAAAATTTTTTTTATGCCTTAGCATATATTTTTTACCCATTGGATTTTTTGAGGGTTCGATGTCGATTGAAACCTCTTTGTTTTTTGTGCCTTAGCACGTTTGTGTTAAGATAATTTGGTACCTCTTAAGGTTTTTCGAGAGCTGATTTTATCGAAGCCCTTTTGATTATTCGTCGAGGGTAGCCCTTTTTAAACGGTTTTTCAAAGAATTTGAAGGCCTATTTTCATTGAGGGATTCGATGTCTCCGAGTCGCATTAATTTTTCCGTAGCCTTTGGGTATGCCTCTTAGGCTTATTCCCCAAAAATACTTCGAACTTGTTCGAAGTGTTAATACCCGAGAATGATGGCCTTGGCCTATAGATCGAGGGGTGCCTATTTGAGGTCTTATGAATTCGAGTTTAGACAACTCGAATATATCGATCGTCGACGACAGTCCCCGAGTGTTATATTTGTGCTTGGCCCTTGAGCCATTTCTCAAAAAATCAAAAGTATAGAGCTCGTATAGTAGCAAATTTTCTTTGAGACACAAGGTGTTTGATATAGAAAGAATGCTTCTTTGAATAATTTATACATGCGTACATGTTTTTCCATCAGGGCTCAACTAATCTAGATGGACACAGTTCATTCGACCGTTTGGCCCACTACAAAGTTTCCCTATCGAGATCCTTTGACATGAAGTATTTTCCTCGAAAATATAACATCTGAGGGTGATTCCCCCCCAGTATTTGAGGTTGATTGTTAAGAAGCCTCGGATACTGTTAAATTTTCCTCACATAGCACATAATTGTTGCCTCTTTAAAAACTTTGACGGAAAAACCCATTTGGGATAAAAACCGATCTAAGAAAAAAAGAGTGCAACGCGTGTTTTAAAACCTAAGGTTCTCGTAATGAAGAGTTTCTCGACGTCCTCGATCGAACACATGCAATAAGTTAGTATCAAATATAAATGGAAAGGGATAAAGTCATACCTTAGCAATAATATCGTTTGAAGAGTGATATATTCCAATTGTTCGGCAATTGTTCGCCCTTCATTGTGCCATGTTTATAAAACCCCTTTCCAATGACACCGAGGAACCGATATGGTCCCTCCCAACTCAGGCCTAGCTTCCCTTCGTTTCGGTCTCGAGTATTGAGGGTGATTTTCCTCATAACTAAGTCCCCGATTCTAAAGTGGCGAAGGTTGGTTCTTCTATTATAATATCTCTCGATTCTTTGTTTTTGCGCATCCATCCGATCTAGTGCAGTTTCTCATTTTTCATCCAATAGTTTGAGGCTAGTATTCATAGCCTCGTGATTTGATTCTTCCGCTACATGTCAAAATCTGGCGCTAGGTTCCCCGACTTCGATTGGAATCAAGGCCTCAGATCCATATACTAAGGAGAATGGGGTTGCCCCCGTACTGGACTTCGATGTTGTTCGATATGCCTAAAGGACTTCAGGTGGAATTTCTCTCCATTTCCCCTTAGCGTCATTCAACCTTTTTTTTAAGTTTTGAACGATAGTCTTGTTCGTCGATTCGGCCTGTCCGTTATCACTAGGGTGATATGGTGTTGATAATATCCTCTTTATTTTGTGGTCCTCGAGGAATTTCGTTACTTTGCTGCCTATAATTATTTTTCATTGTCACACACTATCTCGGCAGGTATCCCAAATCGACATACTATGTGATCTCGGATGAAGTCTATGATCTCTTTCTCTCTCACTTTCTCGAACGTCTGTGCTTCAACCCATTTAGAGAAGTAGTCAATCATAAACAATATAAATTTAGCTTTACCTGGAGCCGATGGTAGAGGGCCGACGATATCCATACCCCATCATGAATGGCTATGGGGACAGGACTGAATGAAGTTGTTCTCCGGGCTGGTGGATCATTGGTGCAAGCCTTTGACATCTATCACATTTTCGAACAAACTCCTTAGTGTCTTTTTCCATCCTTGTTGATACCCAATTTTTTCTCATATTTTTAAATTGAATATATATACTTTCAAAATAGTATATTTGCATCGTCATTTAGTTTATAAACCTATACATGCATTTTCTATAATTTTTAGAGCTTTAAATTAATTTTTCTGCATTTAAATTACTTGAATAATTATTAATTATTCCTTCAAATTATTTTGTGATGACTTAATCATCCAAATTACTATTTTGCATCCTCATATATGTTTCATAATATTTTACTTTATTTCGTATAATTATGTTTGCATTTTTTAAGCCATTTACCTAATTTTGCAATAATAGACTATATTCATATATAATTGCTTTTTATATATACTATTTGTGTCAAAATAGCCTTTATATTTTTATAATGCTAAAACTTTTGTTAATCATTTTGTTGCATAAATAACAGTTTTATTTATTTATTAAGAATTTTTATAAATTCTTTTTTTTTTTGAATTTTGGGTATTTAAATAATAGCCCATTCTTAAAAGCAAATTCGGACCCAAAGTAGCCCAATTGTCCCTGGCCCAAGACCAAACGACCCTATCTTATACCCGGTCGCGACCCGTTTAACCACCCGAACCAAAACCCCTTTTAAATCGTGGTCGTTGATCTGAGATCAACGACCCGCATTACACCCTCACTTTTAATTATATCCAAACCCCCTAACCCTAAATCATTTCTCACCGTCCGCCGCCCTTGAATCCTCTCAACTCTCAAACCTAAACCCCAGCTGTCTTCCCCCCAAATCCCTCTCATAATCTCACCTAACATTGGATTCCATGGCCATTTCTTGCCATATGTGACCTCTCCCTGGTACTGGGTACTTTTCTATACTGCTTTCCTAAATATGGCAAACAGATCTCATAAGAATCGAACCAAAATTGGTTCAGATGCTTGACTTTTCTAATTATTCTGTCTATATTCGTCATGTGCTCTATTGTAAGTACGAATATTTCTATATTTTCTGTTGATTCTTACTTACCCTAAATTAGGGTTTTCATATCTCTTTTAATCGAGCCAAAAAAGGTTTGATTCTTTGATTTTAGTATTATTTGTGTCTATATTCATCCTATGCTACTATTTTTATGTATATTCCGTCGATATTTGTTTTCCCTTAAAGTAGGGTTTACCTATTTTTTCCTAAATCCAATTTTTATTGATTTTTGCATGATATTGCTTCCTTATTTACGTTTAATTTTATAGTGTTTCCTTGATTACTTGTTTAATTTCTACTACTATATAAACCCTTCCCGCATTCCCTTTTAGACAAACTGGAATCATTTAGAGATTTACTAAAAAAACTGAAGTTACTACTCTTTGTTCTCTAATACTCTTGTTCTATATTCTGGTTCTTGGCCGGCTGAAAGCCAAGGCCAGAAACTCTAGGTCCTTGCTACTGTTTGTTCTTTCTTGTTTTTTCGCTTAACTGGTGAGTTGCTGAACTTTTGTCACTTCATTCCTATTTTCCTGATATTTGCATACGTTTTCATTTCTGGAGATTGTAGTTTAATGTGTTTTCTAGGCTGTTCTTGTATGCAATTTTGATTGCTTTACTTCAATTTTAGGTCTCTCTAATCTTTAACTTCATTGTATTGGTAATCTGAGAGATGCCCAAAACTAATTTGAGTTAATCAAATTCTTTTCAGGCTTATCTAGCCTATGTATTGCAACTTACTGACACACTTTACCATCTCTTTGATGTTTAATTTTGTTAGCAATCATGTTACTTAAACATGTTTTACTTACATAATTCTTGCAATTACTTGTTCTTATCCTGTCTAAATTTTGTTGCCAGCCAATATAATTCTCACTAGGATCTATACTTAGCATAATTTGAATCTTTTTTTCTTACTATAAGTCTATGTATACCAATCCTGCAAACCTGCTATGTTAATGTGTGACTACCTATGCATTAAGTATTGAACTTGTTCTTCTGAAACTTTGTTAAGTCTGTACTTCAAACCTAAAGCCTGTTTGATTATCTTCTCTATATGCTCAACTTGACTATGTTTGTACCTTTCAGTTCTGTCCCTCAGCATTCTTCCTCATTATCACTTATGTTATTCTGAACTCCTTATTCTTAGCCAGCTGAAAGCCAAGGCTATCAAGGCTCGTGATACTGACCTCCCTAGTGTGAGCACTACTCGGGGTCCAATTGAGACCCTTGTGAACTCTGACACACTAGGACTTAGTTCCCAGTCATTTCCTGAATCTCCTCTATTAACCTCCCTAGTGTAAGAACTACCCTGGGTTCTTGAAGCCCTTGGGAACTCTGACACACTAGGATCCAAGGTTCCTTAACACTTTGTGCTAATTGCTCAATTATGTCCCATTTCACTTGATGAATAAGCCAATGGGCTTGTGTACATAGTTGTTTTCGAATCTTTGATGGTTATTGGATTCTGGCTATGACTTCTGGGCTGTTGTGAACTATGTGGACTTGAAATTAAAGGCCTGGCCTTGTCAAGTATACTTTGGGCCTACTGTAGGCCCACTATAGTTATTTTTTTAATTTATTTCATTTATTGGGCCTGTAATAATGATGTAATAATAATTGGGGTGTTAGTAAAATCGGAAAAATGGGTTTATTCTAATGCTTGCATGAAACGGGTAGAACTCCTGCCTATAGTTACTTAATTGCTTGAACATATTTTGCTTATCTATGTGTTAGATAACCTGCCTATAGGACTTTAATGTTCAGTTTGTTCAACATGTTTGATCCATATGTTTTATTAGATATCATGCCTATAGGAAATAAAATGACCAATCTTTCAATTGAAGCAGGTTCATTAGATATCATGATCATAGGATTCTATTAGCTTACGTTCATCTAGAAATCATGCCTATAGGAGCTAAGTATATAAAAAATTAGTTTAAATCACTAATCGTTAGAAATCCTACATATGGTAAGCCACTCGCTTTAAGTGCTGATATTGAACTTCCAATATTGTTTCATTGCCACTATTAGAAAGCAAGCCTATAGGATCAAATTAAGTAATTTTGAATATCTTCCATGGTTATAACTTCCAACTATTGCATCTAGATATCATCTCTATAGTTTTAAACACTATAATTTGTAATTTTAGTAATTAGTACGCAATACTAGGCTCCCTGAAATATAAAGTTATTCAGAAAGCATGCCTCTAAAATAACACTGTGCATCTGAAACTGCCTGCACGTTTGAATTCCAAAGTGACATAGAAATCATGTCCATAGGGCTTAATGGCTTTAATCGCCTCAATTCTAAAACTGTCAAATACCTAAGTCGTTTGCATGCATTTGTTGTCTAAGTGTAGAGTCTAACCTAAGCCCTTAACTGCTTTTTTGTGAAGTCCAACTTGTTTTGTATGTCTCTTAGTTTTTCTCATTTTTTGAGTAACCTAAGTTAGGTCTAGAACCACCCAAAATAAAGGTTCGAACGCCTCCTCGATCATAGGCATGGGACGGGTAGTGCACGCATAAGGAACGGTTTAGAATCAACTAGTGCGCTTTAGGTAACAACTTAAAGATAGTAAGCGGGTAGTAGGAAATGATAGTATGTGCCCGCTGAATAATACGAGTAACACCCCATCTTGAGGGAGTTACGAATTATTTTTTATGTTGCACGAGGTGATCTTTTAGGCTAAAAAATGTAGAACCCCCCCCCCCCAATATTGTCTTTAAATTAATTATTTGTGTTCAATAATGAACATCCCAAACTCCTTATTTTTCTTGTCTCTGATCACATAGACTAAATCATATAATTCGAGTTCGGCCCACCTTCTCTTCGAGGTAACTTCGAGCCCTTACCTGATCTTTGGTGATGCAAACTGGTTAACCTAATTTATTTGCAAATAGGTGCCCTAATGCACCTTAAACTCGTTAGGTGGCGACTCTCCCTTGTAACACCCTTCCTTAAAAGAGTTGTCACGTGTCGAAACCCGATTTCGCGAGAAAAAAGGGTGCAACAGCATGACGACTCTGCTGGGGATTTTTAGGCTCTTACCATAAGTGAACTTGATCTTTATGAATTAGACTTCTCTGATAAGTGTGTCTTTATTATATTTGCTGTTACATGAATATCCCACTCCCTTTTCCCTTTTATTTGCTACATGTACACCTTTTTCCTGTTTTCCCTTTATTTTAATTCACATGCAAATCTCTACTCAATTTGGTCATAGCATGCGCCTTCCTTTAGACATATTTTTAGAATTGCTACATCACGTCTCTCCCCACCATCATTCCCTTATATACTTTATTATGATTCCACAGTGCGAGAACTAACTTCTACCTTGTTTTTCTTTCTTTTTATGTCTTTATGTTTCATTCAATACTGCATTTACTGTTTGCATCATGCAAAATATTTGACAACGTGTTGTTTTATCTTTGCATAAAGCATGCTCCACATCATATTCCACTCGTGCGTAATTAATATTATAGTGCGCTTGATGAGTGTCCGCACTCTTCCTAAATCACCCTTTAAATTTGGAAAGATTTATTTGCGGTAAAACTAGTCGATCAGCGGTGCAGTCTACAGTTCCATGCCTTTCCCTCTCAAATTGTTCGCTTGCGGGTACCAGTCTAGACTCTTTTAGAAGCCCCCACTCTAATATTAACTATGCATACATCATACCCAAACCTAGTATGAGTTAGAACGTTTTCCGTGTAATAACTCTCTAAGACAAGCCTTATCCAAAGTACATCGGGATTTCCATAATCCCAATGGGAACAATCACGATCTGTGCATTATTTGAAGAAAGCATGCCAATATATTGATCATTAACGTGTATATAGCCAAATCTAGAGGGCGAAAGGGCTAACTCTATTTGTTTTGTAGAAATGAGGCACGAAGTCCCTAGGTTCAGCATGGTTCGAAATATCCCTCCTTTGCTGCTGGATTGGTGGGAAAATCTCGCACCAAGTGACAAAAACCATGTGAAAAGACTCCTCAGGAATTTACTTCTATGTTAGACATTCAGCCAAACAATGCATTAATTGAGGTCGCCACCATATTTTGGGATGAGAAGAAAGCCGTTTTCCATTTTGGTGACATAGAAATGACTCCCCTTTTAGAAGAAATAGGAGGTTTCGCTGGGCTCCCATGGGATAGCCCTAGTTTGTTAGTACCGGAAAACCGCACTCCTCAAGGTTTCTTGAAAATGATATGTTTCAAGAAAAACGATGATTTAGTCTGTCTGGAGAAGTCTTACATACCATTCGATTTCCTTTCTGAGCGTTATGGGCACATCAACTCATATCGCCTTTACCATGATGAGTTTGTCATCACTTCTTTAGGTTGGACTCACCGCCGAGTTTTTGCATTCATTGTCTATTTTTTGTGGATGCTGGTATTTCTAATACAAGGAGAAAAGATCCACACTCACCTAGCTATGATCACTAAGGCTTTAATGGAGGGGATTGAGGGGAAAATTTACACTATTGTCCCTATAATTCTGGCTGATATGTATCGGGCTTTAGACCCTTGCAAAAAGGGGTATTAGCATTTCGAAGGTTACAATCTGTTGCTGTAAGTGTGGTTGTTGGAATACCTTCAGAGGGGAGAATACTGTTAAGAACTTCCGCGACAACCATGGAATGACCACATAGCCTATCACCATCCGAAGAGAATCACTTTTATCCCAAACAGGTTTGTGCAACCGAAAATTGCTGTGAGCTAGGCACATTTCTTCAGCAATCTGACTGATGATAAAGTATATTGGATGTTCGAGTGGTTCCCTTGCAGTGAATTCATCATCAGGTCGAGAGATACTCCTCATAGAGTGCTAATCGGATTGGGGGGGGGTCTATCCTTATGCTCCTATCAGGGTTATGAGGCAAGCTGGGAGAAAGCAGATTATACCACGAGTTTCCAAAATGGTTCAGTACAAGACAGACTTCTAGGGGAACGCCATTCCATTCAAGTTCGAGGCACAACACATGTGTCATCAAAAGGTCATTGTGGAGAAAGATACCATCGAGCCAGATTGGTATCATTCCAGCCATGTACACTTCTATCCATCATGGTTGGTAGATAATATAGCGGGGGATGTCAAGCCAGGGATTAATCTAAAGAATAGGGTTGTAGACGACGTTGCTGAAGCACAAGTCAAATACAGGATGCTGCGTAAAAGGGTCTTTGAGTCTGAAACTAGGCATTTGGAACAACATAAACTGGACATGAAAGCAATCAACGAGTGGAGAGAAGTCGCTACTAAGTCAACAGAGAGGTTGGAATATTTAGAGCAGGGATTGATGGAGCTTGAAGGGAAGATAAGAAATAGGGTTGTAGGCTATCAAAACATGGATGGCAATGAAGGAGGGCTCATAGCAAGGGCATATATGTGAGCACGTGATTTTTGCCTCACGAAAATTACTCCAAAACAAAATAAAAAAAAGTAATGATAAAACAATTTTTTGCTTAGTGTGCAATTTTTAGAATTTGAGTGGCGTTTATTAAATATTTGTGTTATGTCCGTAAATGTCTACTTTGTTTGTTAAAATGAAAAATAAAATAAAAACACATGTTGCATTGCATAATTAGGATTTAATTATGCATTTAAGAGTTAATTAAAATAAAATCACAAAAAAATACGCATTTATTCTATTTTAAATGTTTCACTGTGTGATTAATGTTTTGTCTATGTGTTAATAGCTGTTAAAAGTAATTATATTTTGTAAGAGTAATTTTGTTTTTATAATTTTAATTAGGATTTTAATAATTAAAGAATAAAATTGGAAATTGAAAAGAGTTGATTAAAATGTAAAGAAAAACGGACTGGGCCATTTATTTGACAAAACAATTCAGGCCAAAAACAATACATTTTACCAAGACCAAGTCAGTCAACCCAAAAACCATCAAACGACGTAGTATAGGGCAAATACTGCGTCGTTTGATGATGCCCGGTCATTTAATTACAAATGCAAACCATACAGCGTCGTATGATTGCAATAGATCGGGGCCGTTCATTACTTCTGATCTAAGGGCTCCCAGGATTTTGATCTAACCCGTGATCCCTACCCGATCCAGTACCCGGGCCGACCCATTCCCTAACTAAACCAAAACGACGCCGTTCATGTAAGCATATAGATCCTGGCCATCCATTCTGCCTGATCTAACGGCCAGTATCAATCCACCCCATCCCTATATAAATCCAAATTCCTACCCCGGCCCCCTAACTAAGCACCCCCCCCTCTTCACTATTCATCATCCTCTCCGAAAGCACACCCCTAACCCTAGCCGCCCTCATTCCCCATCGCCTGAAACCCGGCGGCAACAATGCCGCCGGTCACCACCTTAACACCCCTGAACCCCCTGACCATCCTCTATCCGAATCTGTTAGCCACTGGGCTCGAATCCTCCTGAAGGTTCTCGAATCTTCATTTGAAGATTCGAGCCAAACTCGACCCTTTCCGATGACTTCCAAATTAACACCGTAGCTTCCCCTAACTACCCTAGCTATGGATCTGGTGTTGGTTTGGCTCGAATCACCTCAGAGTTCTTCGAATCTTCTTTTGAAGGTTCGAGCCAAACATGAACTCACTCAGATTCGTTCCAAACTAACACCAAATGACCCCTAGGTATCCCTCACCCTTGTGTCATCTTTGGTTTCTTTCGAATCTGCCCAGAAGTGTTCGAATTTAAAATCAAAGAATCTGAAACCCTAAAAAATTTCCAATCTTGGAATTTTTCCAATTCGAGTGAAGGATTGAGGTCTAAGAGACTTTAATCGAGGTATTCTCAATTGAGAATACTTCGAATAAAGTCTGTTCAGCCTCAAAAGGGTCCGAATCCAAGTTGAGTTTGAGTCCGTATGAAATTGAAGATTCAGAGGTATTTTCCTATTTCTTTTGTTTCCTACATATGTTGTTGCCTATTTTAGTTGTCTGTTAATTTTTCATATTTTTGTTTGTTTAATTTTGTTATTCTGTCTCATACCCGCTTACTTGATCAAAGTGTGAATTGTTTTTGTTGGTTATGTTTGTTTACAATGTGTGTAATCGACTCGATTAAGTTCGTCGATTAGTTACATTATGAATTCCCGTTTATGATAATACTGATTGAAACAATCTGTTTACCTATTGTTTGTGGACAATTGTTATAGATAATCAGTTTAATTAATACTCGTCAATTAAATCATCCTTGTTTATAATTCAATAAGTTCATCAAAAGGATGTTGTGTATGTGTTGATTTCTGAGCATAAGTTTCAGGGCATTATCAGTATATTGACAATGCTCCTATATTTGTTTGGATCTTAGTTCAATGCTGAAATTCAGTTTAACTTGTTATGTTGAATTCAGTATAATGTTGTTGTGATGTTGGGTTTGAATTCAAGTTTACAGGGGTTGGTTAGATACAACTATGTTAAGAAGTTGATTATGATTGGTTATAGCTGTTTAAATCAGAAGGAAAATTAAGCCTGGACAGATTATAAAATCTCTTTTGTATCAGATTCTGATTCTTTGTATTAAGGGAAGTAATAACAGTAGGATTTCAGGGTTGTTTTGGGAAAGAAACAGTAGGGTAATGTGATAATAGTAGTGTGCTGATAGTGGAGTGATAATGGCTATTACTTAATGAGATAATGGGAAACAAAGGGTAATGAGAATGCTGAAAATCAGGAAAAGATCATTTAATGGGATTTAAAGTAGTAAAAGCAGTTTTTAATGGGAATTTCTGATTTTTAAAAGAAGAAGGGGGTCCAAGCAGCACTAAAAGGAAAGGGGCAGACCTGTATAAATACAGGGACTCAGATTTTAAAGGAGGAGATTTAGAGAGAGATTTCAAAATAAAGAAAACTGATATCTGCTTTTAAGAGGGAGGAACCAGATTTTTTACATTGAGATTCTAAAGGAGATATGATTTTAAGATAGAAAAGAACTGAGGATCAGATTATTAAAGAAGAAAAAAACCAGATCTGATTTTTAAGAGAGGAAAACACACACAGAAGCAGAAAACAGAAATCTGATTCAAGAAAAGAAAGAAAACAGAAATAAAAAAAATAGAAGCAGGAAAAAACAGATTTCTACAATAGAGGCTAGTGTTAAGGTTGAATTTCTGAGATTGAAATTGTCAGTTTGCCTTCTCTTAAGTCTTGAAAAATCAGAAATATTGTGTTTTATCTGTCTGGATTTGTTCAAATCCCATTGTTGAGTTTAAAGTCTGAAATTTCTTAAAGAGTCATTCTACGTTGTGTCTGGGTTCTCGGGTTCTGTATTATTGCTCAAATCTGTGGAAATACTGGTATTCTGCTGATTTTGTTCCTGCTGCTACTGCTGAAATTTACTTCTTCTACCTTCATTTCCAGGTACATATATGTAAACTCATGTCATGCAAAGCTTTCAACATGACAATTAAATGAAGTTCGAATTGTAATTCTGTCTTTTATTCATTTAAGTTCGTTAGTTTAAATTTCAGCTTTGTTTCATGTTGGTTAACTAGTAGTGAGTTCGACACGATGGCTATAAGTTAATTGTCTTATTTTGAAATTCGTATAAAAGTTTTGTAATAATGTTATCCATTTCGAAAATCTCATTAGTATAGTTATATTTGAATTGTCAAAATAGGGAATATGGCATAAAAATGGGCCATTAATTACATCCCGTAATATTTTTAGCTAAATGTAAAGTAGAATGGAAGTATCAAGAAATTACATTATTAGTATATCTTGTAAAAAATATGATTTTGTTTAGATTGATATAAGTTATATGTTCATATATGGCATGATGACGGGTATATATATAATCATATGAGTAAGGTGAGTTGATATAGCTCGTTACGATGTTAGAATATTATGAACGGTTCAGGCGTACAACTATGTTGCATGTAATGCAATTTTATTGAATCGATTCGAATAATAATTTTTTTTTACCAACTTGATGCCTATCTACCATCGTAAACAAATTAACCAAATGATTACAACTTTGGATTAAAAACAAGTAATATAGAAGGTAATTAGGTTTGTAGATTATAACAATTTTTTTAAAAAACATATAAAAAAAATAGTATTCACCTCAAATAGAATAATGAAAATTCTTGGAAAATATCATTTCCTTTCTTACATCAATTCTTTCTCAATGTTTATACGTAATTCACATGTTGTTTATTTGAGTAGGCAAATATTGTATTCACTATAAATGGTAGTATTAATTACGTTGTTCATATTTACTCCTTAAATTCGAATGGCTTGGAGGAATATAATTTATACGCAAAAAAATATAATTTGCGGTCAACACTCAATAATTGTGAATTATTTTCAAAGAATTTAAAGGCATATCAAATAGGGATTTCTTATGATTTTTCACATAAAAATAATATGGATGTAATAAATAATTTGTAAACAAATTTATATTACCATCAAGAATATATTTGTGATTAGGGATACGTTCGCGTAACCTGATTATATTTCTAAAAGCAATTCGGATTATCCGTTCGCACAACTTCGAGCGAATATTTAATAAAAGGGATTTCTCCGTGGATGTTAAAATAATTTCATATAACCCGAGATGTGCAGTTCACTGTTTAAATATAAGGGTGACGATGTTCTTAATTTTATTTTAAATTTCGAACGTATGATATTTTAATAAAAAAAATTAATATTGTCAATCTTATTGTGTACACGTATGCGTGACACGATTCTTTACGTTTATAAAAATAGACAAGGCGAATATACGTACGCGTAATTCGTTTCAAGAAAATCTTTAATTTGTAAACAATCTTAACGAAAACGGTAATAAAATCAGGTAACAAGAAAAAGGGTATTTAGTAAATCAAGATAATTAAGCCAAGAATAAGAACAGTTAAGCGACCGTGCTAGAACCACGGAATTCGGAAATGCCTAACACCTTCTTCCGGATTAACAGAATTCCTTACTCAGGATTTCTGGTTCGCAGAATAACAAACAGAGTCATATTCTCCTCGATTCAGGGATTAAAACTGGTGACTTGGGACGCCTTAAAATTCCCAGGTGGCGACTCTGAAACAAATAAACAAATCACGTTTCGACTGTCCTTCAATTGGAGAAAACTCCCTGTACCCTCGCGGGGCGGAAAAAGGAGGTGCGACAGCTCTGGCGACTCTGCTGGGGACCAACTTTGGTGAAAACTGTAACCCAGAACCACTGGTTCAGGGTTTAAGAATTTGAGCTTAAAATAACTGTTATAGTTGGCTTTATTTTTTATTTGATTTTTACATGATTATATGCTCAATATGCTAAATGAAATTTTTACTGCTTTAATATTATTTGAATTGTGCATATACAATTGCTACGAAACCCCCTTCTTTCTGAGTCTTCTGAATTTATGGTGCACACGTGCGCGTGGCCCACCTTTCTGTTAAAGGTCATACCAAATAAGACGAAGTTGGGACAAGTAACTAGGCCGGGTAGACTTTCGTTCTCCCGGTACGTTGCCCCCACTTCGGCTCAAACTGTCCGTTTGGGTGAGCCAGGTTTAGAACAATATGCCTCAGGTTTTTCACCTAGAATAACTCAGCCATGTACTGGATCCCTAGTAGGAACGTCTATTTGCATCATGTACATTTGGCCTTGGAGACTCAACACAGGGGTTGGGTCTGTCTAGGACAGGTGAACCCAAAATGAAAAGACTATCCTGATGCATCCTACTTGCTACCTGTGCATTCATTTGCCTCGGATTTGCTTGTTGACCAGCTTAATCGAAATCATTGTGAGGGTCGAGGAATAAAATGGGTTGTTTTAAGAAATTCCCAAAAATAGTTTTAAATCTTGAAATAAAAAGTGTTTAATAAATAAAAAATTGAAAATGATTTTTTTTAGTGTATATTTTCAAAATGAGTCTTGATTTTATTAAAATTAAGTTTCAGATACAAAATGAGCACCACACAAAACCTCCCATCCACAAATACAGACGAGTTTTTATTTCAGCTTCAAATGTGGTGGTATGAGTTAGGCGAAGATGGTCAAAAATGGGTCGTCAAGCATTTGGGAAATCTCACGGATATTATGAAAGTTAAAACACGTGATGATCTGATTGCGGCATTAGTAACTTTTTGGGACCCTGTTCACAATGTCTTTCGTTTCTCTGATTTCGAGCTTACTCCTACATTAGAGGAGATAGCTGGATATGCTGGTTTTGACGGAAGTCTAAGAAATCAAAACCTGATATTCACAAAGGCTCCCTCGGTACATCGATTCTTCGGTCTTCTGAACATCAGTAATCAAATCAGGAAAAGCAATGTCATCAACGGATGTTGTTCTTTCAACTTCTTATATTCAAGGTTCGGAAAGCCAGATGGATTTGAAATTCATGAGAAAGGCCTTACTAACAAGCAAAACAAAGACACTTGGCAGATTCACCGTCGCTTTGCCTTCATAGTGGCTTCTCTAGGAATCATGGTCTTCCGAAACAAAGAGCGAACAATTGATATTCGCACCGCGAAAGTTGTACAGGTCCTCACCACCAAGGAAAATCACACCCTTGTCCCAATCATTCTCTCAGACATTTATCGGGCGTTGACTTTATGTAAATCAGGAGCAAAAGTCTTCGAAGGATGCAAAATTTTGTTGCAAATGTGGGTGATTGAACATCTCCAACAACAGCCCAAGATCATACAGTATGGGCCAAGCAATGATAATTGCATCGAGAGTTATGAGGAAAGAATAAAAGATTATAAGTCCCCAGAAGGGATAGAAGCATGGGTATCTCATCTAAGGGCTTTAACGGCAAATCAAATTGAGTGGACTTTGGGATGGCTCCCGATGAGGGAAGTGATACACATGTCAACCTCAAATAGTTATTTGCTACTATTGGGATTGAGAAACATCCAGCCATATGTGCCACTAAGAGTCCTAAGTCAATTAGGGAGATACCAAGTAGTTCCTGATGATGAAGATTTGAGTATGCAAGTAATCGAATTACACCCTGAAGCCACTATTCCCGAGGCTCTAATTCAGCAGATGTGGAATGGATGTCGATACTTGAAAAGTGATACTCAAGTCCCAGACACTACAAGGGGTGAAATAAATCCTGGGTATGCAAGGTGGTTTGAGAAACGGTCTCGCGTGGATGATGTACCAGAACCCGAGCTAAGTAGGCCAACAAAAACACCCCATGTTCAAAACTTTAATGATAAAATCCAAGAGCGGTTGATTTGGGGAGAAAAGGAAAAGGGGTACAAAGCAACTATCCATGCCCTAAAGGAAAATCTGAGGAGCCTCAGTCTGGAGAAAGATTTGCAAGCACAAGAAGCCGAAGGCGAGAAGAAGAGTCTAGCTTGTGAGAAGGAAAATCTTCATGCTCGATTTCAAAAAATGAAAAAGGCTTCTGAAACACCAATGAGGAGTTGGAAGGATCAAAAAACCATCGCCAATCTTTTTGAAAGAATGCAAGATTATGATTCCATTCTTGCTAAAAACGAAAGGGCGTTGAGCAAAGCAAAAGAAAGAATCCAACAATTAAACGAAGAAGCCAGATCTAATAAGGAACGCCAAGTAAGGCAATCCGAAGAAGACAGGGCACAATTCAAGAAGGAAAAAGACCATTGGATACGATCAGAAGACCAACTTCGTGCACAACTAGAAGAGGCAAGAAGATACAACAGAGAACATCAACAAGCGGACATCGACAGAGAAAGAGCGCAGGCAAGATTAGAGCAGGCCAGACTCCGAGCTCTATTAGAGTCAGCTCTAGATCGTGAAGACCGTGTCAGAGATATAGCCACCACTCGCCAACAGCAATTACAGAACCAAGACCAACGTCTCCAAGATTTCAGGGCACAAATCCACGACCTGGCGGTCTACACCTCTCAAAGTTATGTAAACTGCCAAGGAATGGATTATGAAAGGTTTACAGAGCATGCACCCATTTTTGCCCGTCATCTAGCAATGGAGTTGGAAAGGATGTATCGTACGCTGGGAGGTCATCCAGGTCAAGCCCCACATTGAGCAGATAATCCAATGATTGACAACAAAAGTGGAAAGTGGGGCATGTTGTGAGATGTTAAGAGTTGTATCTTTTATTTTGATTTGAGTGTGTGTGTTTCAAACCATTTTCTTATAAAGGTTTTCAAATGTAATGTCTGTTCCATCTTTGTATAATGAATAAAAGTGTTTGCCTTATGACCGAACTACGCAAGGTCTGATTCATGCGGGGACATGATACGTAGGCAATCTCTATAAGATTCGACCACAATAAAAAATATATAAAATAAATTAAGAGTGAGTAACAATAAAAAGACCAAGAAAAGCTGGGATGACACAAGCAGCCAAGCAAATGCATAATAGAAATGGGTTATTTGTCTAGGAGCATTGCATCTCAACGTGTAATTATATATGTGTTAAACTCTCAAAACTAACAAGTTTGCTCATTTCCAGAATTCAAGCAGTTAGTTTCTCTAAAGAGTATACTGGCATATTATCATTATCACACGAGATCAAAAGGACCAATACCCGAAAGTATGTCTATCCCAGATGTTGACACAGGTATTGAGCTAGAGGAGATGGATGTTGGGAAAATGAAAGAAGAAATATTTAAACTCAAGCAGCAAATGGCTGAGATGTACCGGGACTGGTCTACAGGGCAGTCACCCCCATCTTACCCAACTAACCCTGCTATATCAATAGCCCAAACTCAGGATAATCTTACCACTGAATTATCCCCAAATTTCCCCATCTACCAACACTACCGAGGCACCACCTCTCAGACACCGCAATCTCCCCCTCCTAAACCAGTTCCATACTTTCCTCCACCTGCAACTCCTGTCTTTGTGACACCTCCCACAAATACACTCCACAAATCTCCTAGTGAGCCTACATTCCAGGCCCAGGACAACCAATATTACCCCCTGGAGCCCACTCTCAAAACCTCCGAAATCCATTCAACTACTCCTCATTTTGACCTCCCGACCGAAATTGACAATCCAGCCAAAAATGCTGAAGAAGAAGAGATGTTCAGGAAGGTCAAAAGTCTAGAACAATCGTTCCGAGACATGCGAGGGTTAGGTGGACAAGTCAGTGTAGCATACAAGGATTTGTGCTTGTTCCCAAATGTACAATTACCAGTTGGCTTCAAGATGCCTAAATTTGACCTATACAATGGGCACGGCGACCCAGCCCACTTAAGGGGTTTCTGCAGCAAGATGCGAGGAGCTGGGGGAAAGGACGAATTATTGATGGCTTACTTCAGTCAAAGTTTAAGCGGACCAGCTTTGGAGTGGTATACACGCCAGGACCATGGGAGATGGTACACCTGGGATGACCTGGCACAGGCATTTGCATACCATTTCCAATACAATCTGGAAATCATCCCAGATCGACTATCTTTGACAAAATTTGAGAAAAAACACAATGAAAGTTTCAGAGAGTATGGCTTCCGGTGGAGAGAACAGGCAGCAAGAGTGGATCCTCCTATGAAGGAGAGTGAAATGGTAGACTACTTCCTCCAAGCCTTGGAACCAACTTACTATGCCCATTTGGTTTCAGCGGTAGGGAAATCATTCAACGAAGTAGTGAAGATGGGAGGTATGGTGGAAGAAGGCCTCAAGACAAATAAAATCATGAGCTATTCAGCAATTAAGGCAACTACTCAAGCTATTCAAGGCGGGGTAGGAGGAATCGGAAGAAAGAAGAGGGAGGAAGCAGCCGTAGTTGATTCAGGAACTTGGTCGGGATCCAGAGGTTCACCTCCTTACTATAATCAACATCGACCTCACCAATCAACTCACCACCATAATTCATCTCAACACTACTATCACCCTTCGGAACCTCATTTTTCCATCAACCATGCACAAGCATACAATCATCCACCTGCACACGCTAATTGGCGTGCTCCTATCATACCAGGTACTTACCCACGAGCCTATCCCAGACCAGGTTTCAGGCCTAGGCCAGCATTCAGGGGAGAAAGGGAACATAAAAAGAAAACCTACACTCCATTGGGAGAATCCTACACTAGTCTGTTCCACAGGCTGAGACAGCTGGACATGCTAAGACCAATACAATCTAAGCTACCCAATCCTCCTCCAAAGAATCTGGACTACACCATTAGCTGTGAGTATTGTTCCGGTACACCAGGCCATGATACGGAAAAATGCTGGCATTTAAAAAATGCAATACAAGAGCTGATTGATACTAATAAAATCGAGGTTCAAACCCCCGAAGCTCCCAATATCAACAGAAATCCAATGCCAGCCCATCAGGAGGCTAATATGATAGAAATAGTACAGGTTGATGGGGAGACAAAGAAGTCGTCACAAACTGTCATGATGATCAGGTTTCATGAAGCCAAGCCAGATAAACAGTTAACAGAGGAGAAACCGGTACCTAAGCAGAACAGAAATGATGATGAACCATCTGTGGTAGTCGAGAAGGGATCTTCGAGAAAAGTAGCCACAAAGCAAGAAAGGCCGAAAGTGATAGTACCAGGGGTTGCCAGCAAACCCATTATATTCGTGGAAGGAGCCCGTATAGATCGGGTTATTATCAAACCTGTAACCCAGCTACCAGTGATCAACAACAAAGCCATTCCATGGAACTATGAACGGGTGACTGTAATGTACAAGGGAAAAGAAGTCAAGGAAGAAGTCTGTGAGGTGCAAGGCTTGACTCGTTCGGGAAGATGTTTTACTCCAGAAGAGTTAAGAAAAACTAAAAATAATCCAACACCAATAAAGAGAGCTGTGACGGAAGAAGAAGCGGAAGAGTTTTTAAGAAAAATGAATCTCCATGACTATTCTGTTGTGGTTTAACTGAAGAAGACGCCCGCTCAAATTTCATTATTGTCATTACTGATCCATTCAGAGGAGCACCGTCTGGCTTTGATGAAAATCCTGAATGAGGCTCACGTTCCCGATAAAACCTCTGTAAATCATTTGGGAAGAATATCCAACAAAATCTTTGAGGCAAACAGAATTACATTCTCTGATGATGAATTGCCTGAGGAAGGGACTGAGCACAATAAAGCTCTTTACCTCACCGTGAAATGTGAAAACTCCGTAGTAACCCGGGTATTGGTTGACAACGGGTCAAGTGCAAACATTTGCCCTCTCTCCACTTTAAGCAAATTGAAAATCAAAGAGGAGAGGATCCAGAAGAATAGTATTTGCGTACGTGGGTTTGACGGTGGAAGCAGAGATTCATTTGGCGACATAGTGTTGGAACTGACAATAGGGCCAGTCGAATTCACGATGGAGTTTCAAGTACTGGACATAACTGTTTCTTATAACTTGTTGTTGGGTCGACCATGGATCCATGCTGCTAAAGCAGTCCCGTCAACACTACACCAGGCGGTCAAGTTTGAATGGGATCATCAAGAAATAGTTGTGCATGGGGAAGAAAGTTTAAATGCTCACAGCAGTGCCATTGTACCGGTCGAGGGAATAGAAAATGACCAGGGACCATGGGTATACCAAGTGTCCGATACAGTGTCGGTAGAGAAAATTCCAGAGGGGAAGTACCTTCCGAATCCAAAGATAACCTCTGCATCAGTCATGGTAGCCTATGAAATGTTAAAAAATGGTTTTATACCCGGCAAAGGTCTGGGCTCATCTTTGCAAGGAATTATACAACCAGTATCTCTCCCCGAGAACTGAGGAACATTTGGTTTGGGGTTCATACCCACTGTCACCGACGTGAGAAAGGCCAGAAAGCTGAAACAAAAGGCATGGGTTCTTCCAAAACCAGTCCCACATCTATCAAAATCTTTTGTCAAGACCGGTGCTAAAAATCGCCCGATAACAACAATTCCTAAATCCCTGGTCAATCCTGAGGAGGAATTAATTGAAAGATTCGAGAAATTGTTTGACGATGTGAATATGGTGGAAAGCGGGGAAGGTTGTAGCAACGCAGAAGTTCAATTCGTTGGGCCAGAAACAAAGCTTAATAATTGGAAAGCCACTCCTCTCCCCATTCGAAAGGAGTCTAGTTAGTTTATTTTTGATTTTCATTCAGTTTGTTTGGGTTAACTCAGGGTTGTAATCCCAATGCTTATCTTACAGTTTGTTTGAAGTGTGCAAACCCTGTTATCTTTCATCATCCAATAAAATACAGTTTCCTTTTTCATTATCATTCCTGATAGTTTTCTTTTCTTTTTCTTTTTCTGTACAGTTCTTTTTACGCTGGCTCTAGTGATATGGCATGCATGAGGAATCCTCATCCCAGTCTTAAAAATCAATCTGGTTCTGAAATAATAATTCAAGAAATATATTGTGATTATGAATCAGAATATGATGAAGATGAGGCTTTTGAAGATATTAGTAAAGAGTTAATTCACTTTGAGGAAAAAACCAAACCTAACCTGAGTGATACCGAAGACATCAACATAGGGGACACGAATAATATCCGGGAAACTAAAATAAGTGTCCATCTCGAACCAAGGATCCGAGAAGAGTTAATTAAAGCACTCATAGAATTCAAAGATGTTTTTGCATGGTCATATGACGACATGCCGGGCCTGAGCACTGATTTAGTGGTTCACAAATTGCCCACCGATCCAACGGTGCCTCCTGTCAAGCAGAGGCTGAGAAAATTCAAGCCTGATATGAGTGTGAGAATTAAGGAAGAAATCACCAAACAGTTGGAAGCAAAGGTCATTCGAGTCACTCGATATCCTGTTTGGTTAGCTAATATCGTTCCTGTACCAAAGAAAGACGGCAAAATTAGAGTATGCGTCGACTACCGCAATCTCAACAAAGCAAGTCCGAAGGATAATTTCCCATTACCCAATATCCATATTTTGATCGATAATTGTGCCAAGCATGATATAGGATCTTTCGTGGATTGTTATGCCGGGTATCATCAAATTCTAATGGATGAAGAAGATGCAGAAAAGACGGCATTCATCACACCATGGGGAACTTATTGCTACCGGGTAATGCCATTCGGTTTGAAGAACGCCGGAGCAACCTACATGAGAGCGATGACCACAGTGTTTCATGATATGATACACAAGGAGATTGAGGTATACGTGGACGATGTGATCATAAAATCAAAGCATCAGGCCGACCACGTTGGGGATTTGAGGAAATTCTTCTTAAGACTTCGCAGGTACAACCTCAAGCTTAACCCTGCCAAATGCGCATTTGGAGTTCCATCTGGAAAGTTGCTGGGATTCATAGTCAGTCGGCGAGGCATCGAGCTAGACCCATCAAAAATCAAAGCCATCCAAGAATTGCCACCTCCAAGGAACAAAACTGAAGTAAGGAGTTTGTTGGGGAGGTTGAATTACATCAGCAGGTTTATTGCTCAGCTCACAACAACCTGTGAGCCTATTTTCAAATTGTTGAAAAAAGATGTCGCGGTCAAATGGACCGATGAGTATCAGGAGGCGTTTGATAAGATAAAAGGATACCTGTCAAACCCACCCGTGTTGGTCCCGCCAGAGCCAGGAAGACCTCTGATTCTTTACTTAACAGTTTTGGAAAATTCATTTGGTTGTGTATTGGGGCAACATGACCTCACCGGTAGAAAAGAACAGGCCATCTACTACCTTAGCAATAAATTCATAGCTTATGAGGTTAAGTATACTCATCTAGAGAAGACATGTTGCGCCCTAACGTGGGTAGCTCAGAAGTTGAAACACTATTTGTCGTCCTACACTACTTACCTCATTTCGCGTCTGGATCCATTGAAATATATTTTTCAAAAGCCTATGCCAACAGGGAGACTTGCAAAGTGGCAGATATTGCTCAAAGAATTTGACATCATCTATGTGACTCGGACTGCAATGAAAGCCCAAGCACTGGCTGATCATTTAGCTGAAAACCCAGTCGACGAGGAGTACGAGCCATTGAAAACCTATTTTCTTGATGAAGAAATAATGCATATCGATAAGATCGAGCAAATTGAAAAACCTGGCTGGAAACATTTCTTCGATGGGGCTGCTAACATGAAAGGAGTCGGGATAGGAGCTGTAATCATTTCTGAAACAGGGCATCACTATCCTGTTACGGCTCAACTACGATTTTATTGCACCAATAATATGGTTGAATATGAAGCTTGTATTTTGGGGTTAAGGCTAGCCGCAGACATGGGTATCCAAGAAATCTTAGTCATGGGAGATTCGGATCTTCTGGTACATCAAATTCAAGGAGAATGGGAAACCCGAGACTTGAAGCTCATACCATACCGACAATGTCTACATGATCTTTGTCAGCGATTTCAATCAGTGGAGTTCCGGCATATTCCAAGGATCCATAATGAGGTTGCCGATGCATTGGCTACCTTGGCATCAATGTTGCACCATCCAGACAAAGCTTATGTGGATCCACTACATATTCAAGTCCACGATCAGCACGCTTATTGCAATATGGTTGAAGAAGAATTTGATGGTGAACCATGGTTCCACGACATCAAGGAGTATATCAGGATGGGGATATATCCCGCACAAGCCACAGGAGATCAAAAGAGGACCATTAGGCGATTGGCAAATGGATTCTTCTTAAGCGGAGGAGTTTTGTATAAAAGAACACCAGATCTTGGATTATTAAGATGCATAGATGCCAGACAAGCTACGGCTGTCATGTCTGAAGTACATTCGGGAGTTTGTGGACCCCACATGAGTGGATATGTGTTGGCAAAGAAATTCCTCCGAGCTGGTTATCATTGGCTTACCATTGAGCGAGATTGTATCAGTTTTGTGCGCAAGTGTCATCAATGCCAGATACACGGAGATTTGATTCATTCTCCACCATCCGAGTTGCACACAATGTCGGCACCATGGCCCTTCGTCGCTTGGGGCATGGATGTGATTGGACCAATTGAGCCGGCAACATCCAATGGGCACAGGTTCATTCTGGTAGCCATTGATTATTTTACCAAATGGGTTGAGGCCAAAACATTCAAATCAGTGACCAAGAAAGCTGTGGTCGATTTTGTCCACTCAAATATCATATGTCGATTCGGAATCCCAAAGGTGATCATCACAGATAACGGTGCTAATCTTAACAGTAACTTAATGAAGGAAGTATGTCAACAGTTTAAGATTACACATCGCAACTCTACCCCATATCGGCCCAAGGCGAATGGAGCAGTCGAGGCAGCCAACAAAAACATAAAGAAGATACTTCGGAAAATGGTAGAAGGTTCAAGACAATGGCACGAAAAACTACCATTTGCGTTATTGGGATATCGCACTACTGTTCGCACTTCAGTAGGAGCAACTCCTTATTTGTTGGTATATGGCACTGAGGCAGTAATTCCTGCAGAAGTTGAAATTCCTTCCCTTCGGATCATCGCCGAAGCAAGGATTGATGATGATGAATGGGTCAAAACCCGTCTGGAACAGTTAAGCTTGATTGATGAAAAACGATTGGAAGCAGTATGTCATGGCCAATTGTATCAAAGAAGAATAGCAAGAGCATACAACAAAAAGGTGCGTCCACGGATGTTTGAAGTGGGTCAACATGTGCTGAAACATATTCTTCCACATCAGGTTGAGGCAAAAGGCAAATTTGCCCCGAATTGGCAAGGACCATTCATCGTGACCAGAGTATTATCCAATGGTGCACTATGCTTAACAAATATTGAAGGCAAATGCATAGACATGGCTATCAATTCTGATGCAGTAAAGAGATATTATGCATAACCTTTTAAATGTTTGTATTCGGCATTATTTCGAAGATTGGAATGACAAAGGCAATTTATTCTGCTATCCAAACACTATACCCTTTGCTTCCCCTTTGAGCCACATTTGTTTCTTTCCTACCCTCTCTTGGAATCAATGAAAATCAAATATGAACAATATAATTTTTTTTTTAAAAAAAAAAATCACTATTATTGTAGTGAACTACGTTTGACTTGATTCCTCAAAGAATGATACGTAGGCGCCTCACTGCTCGGTCATAGGGTGCACGATATGCATAATGTTCACAAAAAGAAACATCAAGAGACCCCAATCAAGAAACTGGTGCGGGAATTGTATTGGAAATAAGAAAAAGATTCCAAGAGTTGTAATTTTAAACCCATATCAAAGCTGTTTAATATTTTTGATACCTTTCCATTTCCAACCACATACCAAAAAGACCTTTCGATCAATCTTAGAAAAATGCTGAGTCAAGCAAATAAAGATGGTTCATAACACTCTGGTACAAACAAGAAAAGAAAGAGAAAATGAGAGAGTCTTATAGGTGAAAACCCACACGGGCACCATAAGACGACGAAAGTTGAGAGAAAGTAAAATGAGAGTCTTATTGGTGAAAACCTTCGCAGGCACCATAAGGAGAAAAGGAATTAAGAAATGAACAAATGAGGAAGGTTTGTCGGTGAAAACTCTTTAAGATATTGCAAGTCAAACAGGTCTGTAAAATGAAAAAATAAAGTTGGTTTATGGAAATTTTGGGAAAACAAAATGAGACAATTGAAAGGAGATTGATTAAAAGACCGGGTTGATTAATCCAAAATGCATACCATGATCATTGGTGCCAGTGACTCTAATCAGATAAGTCCTTTATTCCTTCTCCAACAGTCATACAAATTTGGATTTTTCTTTTCATTTTAGATTGTCGAAATCATCATGTTTTCGTCACTAATAATCTTACTCTTCTAAAGCTTTTGAGATGAGTTTTGTTCCAAACAAATAAGAAAGAATGTCAAGGTATACTACCAAGATTCAAGGTTGCATAGGACAAAAATACGGCCATGATGGGCAGAAGGTAATAAAAAATAATAAGATATGGGTGTAAGAAAAGTGGAATCAAAAGCGGATCAGCAATGTCAGGAGAACATATGATTACGGTTAAAAGGGTTTGAAGGAAAACATACAGTTGGGGATCCTATAGTTAAGGATCAATTACAAGGACAGACAGTCCTTTCAACCGTTCCAAGGCAATAAAACAAAGACGAAGAGAAGCCCCATCGTCGGCGAGAATGTCCCAGTTAACCATCCTGCTTTAAAACTAACAAAGTTTTCTTTGATTTAAAACAGGGGCAAAAACAACATTTGTGTCAGGAAACACCCGGAGAAAGAATTAAAGGAGAAATCAGGCGTCCACCTGGAGAATGAGGATGAAAAATTAAAGAAGAAATCAGGCGTCCACCTAGAGAACGAGGATGAAGAATTTAAGAAGAAGTCAGGCGTCCACCTGGAGAATGAGGATGAAAAATTGAAGAAGAAATCAGGCGTCCACCTGGAGAATGAGGATGAAGAGATAAAGAAGAAATCAAGCGTCCACCTGGAAAATGAGGATGAAGAATTAAAAAGAAATCAGGCATCCACCTGGAGAATGAGGATGAAGAATTGAAGAAGAAATCAGGCGCCCACCTGGAGAATGAGGATGAAGAACTAAAGGAGAAATCAGGCGTCCACCTGGAGAATGAGGATGAAAAATTAAAGAAGAAATCAGGCATCCACCTGGAGAATGAGGATGAAGAATTTAAGAAGAAATCAGGCGTCCACCCGGAGAATGAGGATGAGAGATAAAAAAGAAGTCAGGCGTCCACCTGGAGAATGAGGATGAAGAATTAAAAAGAAGTCAGGCGTCCACCTGGAGAATGAGGATGAAGAATTAAAGAAGAAATCAGGCGTCCACCTGGAGAATGAGGATGAAGAATTAAAGAAGAAGTCAGGCGTCCACCTGGAGAATGAGGATGAAGAATTAAAGAAGAAATCAGGCATCCACCTGGAGAATGAGGATGAAGAATTGAAGAAGAAATCAGGCGTCCACCTGGAGAATGAGGATGAAGAATTAAAGGAGAAATTAGGCGTCCACTTGGAGAATGAGGATGAAAAATTAAAGAAGAAATCAGGCGTCCACCTGGAGAATGAGGATGAAGAATTTAAGAAGAAGTCAGGCGTCCACCTAGAGAATGAGGATGAAGAAATAACGAAGAAATCAGGCGTCCACCTGGAGAATGAGGATGAAAAAATTAAGAAGAAGTCAGGTGTCCACCTGGATAACAAGGATGAAGGATCGAAAAGGCAATCAGGCATCCACCTGGAGAATAAGGAAATACAATTGAAGGATCAGCAGTCAGGCGCCCACCTAAAGAACTGGCAATATAGTTTGACATTACGGGTAAAGTCAAAAGCCCGCCCATGTGAGAAAGGAGCACACGTAAAGTCAATAAAGCAGAGGATTACAACCAAATCCCCAGCAAGAACAACAAGAAGTCCCAAACAAATAAAGGAAATACGGGACACAATGAAAGGAAATGCAGAACAAGTCAGAAGCAAAAGATGTCCAAAAGTCACCAAGACATCAAGACAACAAGAAACGCAAGGGCATGATCTAGATAAGATTCTGTAATTCATATACCATAGTCTAGTTTAGCTTTTGTTTTACCTTTGAAGCAAGGTGTAATAAGGAGGTCAGCAAGCAGTAAAAGCAGCACGAAACAGCAGTAACATCACAGTCCCATGGTAGTCCCAGCTACCCAAAACTTCCCGAACTACATTGACCTGATTCCTTTATAGCCAAGGATATGTAGGAAACCTTTGAAGCAGAGGTTCGGTCAAATCTTTCAAAAAAATGCTTCCTACGGAGTATTTAAACGGGCAAAAAATCGCTCGTATCCGCTCACTTTATCTTTGCACGAAAACTCTTCGAGTTTCCGCACAAAGAGGGGCAGCTGTGAGCACGTGATTTTTGCCTCACGAAAATTACTCCAAAACAAAATAAAAAAAAGTAATGATAAAACAATTTTTTGCTTAGTGTGCAATTTTTAGAATTTGAGTGGCGTTTATTAAATATTTGTGTTATGTCCGTAAATGTCTACTTTGTTTGTTAAAATGAAAAATAAAATAAAACACACATGTTGCATGCATAATTAGGATTTAATTATGCATTTAAGAGTTAATTAAAATAAAATCACAAAAAAAATACGCATTTATTCTATTTTAAATGTTTCACTGTGTGATTAATGTTTTTTCTATGTGTTAATAGTTGTTAAAAGTAATTAATATTTTGTAAGAGTAATTTTGTTTTTATAATTTTAATTAGGATTTTAATAATTAAAGAATAAAATTGGAAATTGAAAAGAGTTGATTAAAATGTAAAGAAAAACGGACTGGGCCATTTATTTGACAAAAACATTCAGGCCCAAAACAATACATTTTACCCAGCCCAAGTCAGTCAACCCAAAAACCATCAAACGACGTAGTATAGGGAAAATACTACGCCGTTTGATGATGCCCGGTCATTTAATTACAAATGCAAACCATACGGCGTCGTATGGTTGCAATAGATCGGGGCCGTTCATTACTTCTGATCCAAGGGCTCCCAGGATTTTGACCTAACCCGTGATCCCTACCCGATCCAGTACCCGGGCCGACCCATTCCCCAACTAAACCAAAACGACGCCGTTCATGTAAGCATATAGATCCTGGCCATCCATTCTGCCTGATCTAACGGCCAGTATCAATCCACCCCATCCCTATATAAATCCAAATCCCTACCCCGACCCCCTAACTAAACACCCCCCTCTTCACTATTCATCATCCTCTCCGAAAGCACACCCCTAACCCTAGCCGCCCTCATTCCCCATCGCCTAAAACCCGGCGGCAACAACGCCGCCGGTCACCACCTTAACACCCCTGAACACCCTGACCATCCTCTATCCGAATCTGTTAGCCACTGGGCTCGAATCCTCCTGAAGGTTCTCGAATCTTCATTTGAAGATTCTAGCCAAACTCGACCCTTTCCGATGACTTCCAAATTAACACTGTAGCTTCCCCTAACTACCCTAGCTATGGATCTGGTGTTGGTTTGGCTCGAATCACCTCAGAGTTCTTCGAATCTTCTTTTGAAGGTTCGAGCCAAACATGAACTCACTCAGATTTGTTCCAAACTAACACCAAATGACCCCTAGGCATCCCTCACCCTTGTGTCATCTTTGGTTTCTTTCGAATCTGCCCAGAAGTGTTCGAATTTAAAATCAAAGAATCTGAAACCCTAAAAAATTTCCAATCTTGGAATTTTTCCAATTCGAGTGAAGGATTGAGGTCTAAGAGACTTTAATCAAGGTATTCTTAATTGAGAATTCTTCGAATAAAGTCTGTTCAGCCTCAAAAGGGTCCGAATCCAAGTTGAGTTTGAGTCCGTATGAAATTGAAGATTCAGAGGTATTTTCCTATTTCTTTTGTTTCCTACATATGTTGTTGCCTATTTTAGTTGTCTGTTAATTTTTCATATTTTTGTTTGTTTAATTCTGTTATTCTATCTCATACCCGCTTACTTGATCAAAGTGTGAATTGTTTCTGTTGGTTATGTTTGTTTACAATGTGTGTAATCGACTCGATTAAGTTCGTCGATTAGTTACATTATGAATTCCTGTTTATGATAATACTGATTGAAACAATTTGTTTACCTACTGTTTGTGGACAATTGTTATAGATAATCAGTTTAATTAATACTCGTCAATTAAATCATCCTTGTTTATAATTCAATAAGTTCATCAAAAGGATGTTGTGTATGTGTTGATTTCTGAGCATAAGTTTCAGGGCATTATCAGTATATTGACAATGCTCCTGTATTTGTTTGGATCTTAGTTCAATGCCGAAATTCAGTTTAACTTGTTATGTTGAATTCAGTATAATGTTGTTGTGATGTTGGGTTTGAATTCAAATTTACAGGGGTTAGTTAGATACAACTATGTTAAGAAGTTGATTAGGATTGGTTCTAGCTGTTTAAATCAGAAAGATAATTAAGCCTGGACAGATTATAAAATCTATTTTGTATCATATTCTGATTTTTTGTATTAAGGGCAATAATAACAATAGGATCAGGGTTGTTTTGGGAAAGAAACAGTAGGGTAATGTGATAATAGTAGTGTGCTGATAGAGGAGTGATAATGGCTATTACTTAATGAGATAATGGGAAACAAAGGGTAATGGGAATGCTGAAAATCAGGAAAAGATCACTTAATGGGATTTAAAGTAGTAAAAGCTGTTTTTAATGGGAATTTCTGATTTTTAAAAGAAAAAGGGGGTCCAAGCAGCACTAAAAGGAAAGGGACAGACCTGTATAAATACAGGGACTCAAATTTTAAAGGAGGAGATTTAGAGAGAGATTTCAAAAGAAAGAAAACTGATATCTGCTTTTAAGAGGGAGGAACCAGATTTTTTACATTGAGATTCTAAAGGAGATCTGATTTTAAGATAGAAAAGAACTGAGGATCAGATTATTAAAGAAGAAAAAAACCAGATCTGATTTTTAAGAGAGGAAAACACACACAGAAGCAGAAAACAGAAATCTGATTCAAGAAAAGAAAGAAAACAGAAATAAAAAAATCAGAAGCAGGAAAAAACAGATTTCTACAATAGAGGCTAGTGTTAAGGTTGAATTTCTGAGATTGAAATTGTCAGTTTGCCTTCTCTTAAGTCTTGAAAAATCAGAAATATTGTGTTTTATCTGTCTGGATTTGTTCAAATCCCATTGTTGAGTTTAAAGTCTGAAATTTCTTAAAGAGTCATTCTACGTTGTGTCTGGGTTCTCGGGTTCTGTATTATTGCTCACATCTGTGGAAATACTGGTATTCTGCTGATTTTGTTACTGCTGCTACTGCTGAAATCTACTTCTTCTACCTTCATTTCCAGGTACATATCTGTAAACTCATGTCATGCAAAGCTTTCAACATGACAAATAAATGAAGCTCGAATTGTAATTCTGTCTTTTATTCATTTAAGTTCGTTAGTTTAAATTTCAGCTTTGTTTCATGTTGGTTAACTAGTAGTGAGTTCGACACGATGGCTATAAGTTAATTGTCTTATTTTGAAATTCGTATAAAAGTTTTGTAATAATGTTATCCATTTCGAAATCTCATTAGTATAGTTATATTTGAATTGTCAAAATAGGGAATATGGCATAAAAATGGGCCATTAATTACATCCCGTAATATTTTTAGCTAAATGTAAAGTAGAATGGAAGTATCAAGAAATTACATTATTAGTATATCTTGTAAAAAATATGATTTTGTTTAGATTGATATAAGTTATATGTTCATATATGGCATGATGACGGGTATATATATAATCATATGAGTAAGGTGAGTTGATATAGCTCGTTACGATGTTAGAATATTATGAACGGTTCAGGCGTACAACTATGTTGCATGTAATGCAATTTTATTGAATCGATTCGAATAATAATTTTTTTTTACCAACTTGATGCCTATCTACCATCGTAAACAAATTAACCAAATGATTACAACTTTGGATTAAAAACAAGTAATATAGAAGGTAATTAGGTTTGTAGATTATAACAATTGTTTTAAAAAAAATATAAAAAAAATAGTATTCACCTCAAATAGAATAATGAAAATTCTTGGAAAATATCATTTCCTTTCTTACATCAATTCTTTCCCAATGTTTATACGTAATTCACATGTTGTTTATTTGAGTAGGCAAATATTGTATTCACTATAAATGGTAGTATTAATCACGTTGTTCATTTTTACTCCTTAAATTCGAATGGCTTGGAGGAATATAATTTATACGCGAAAAAATATAATTTGCGGTCAACACTCAATAATTGTGAATTCTTTTCAAAGAATTTAAGGGCATCTCAAATAGGGATTTCTTATGATTTTTCACATAAAAATAATATGGATGTAATAAATAATTTGTAAACAATTTATATTACCATCAAGAATATATTTGTGATTAGGGATACGTTCGCGTAACCTGATTATATTTCTATAAGCAATTCGGATTATGCGTTCGCGCAACTTCGAGCGAATATTTAATAAAAGGGATTTCTCCGTGGATGTTAAAATAATTTCATATAACCCGAGATGTGCAGTTCACTGTTTAAATATAAGGGTGACGATGTTCTTAATTTTATTTTAAATTTCAAACGTATGATATTTTAATAAAAAAAATAATATTGTCAATCTTATTGTGTACACGTATGCGTGACACGATTCTTTACGTTTATAAAAATAGACAAGGCAAATATACGTACGCGTGATTCGTTTCAAGAAAATCTTTAATTTGTAAACAATCTAAACGAAAGCGGTAATAAAATCAGGTAACAAGAAAAAGGGTATTTAGTAAATCAAGATAATTAAGCCAAGAATAAGAACAGTTAAGCGACCGTGCTAGAACCACGGAATTCGGAAATGCCTAACACCTTCTTCCGGATTAACAGAATTCCTTACTCAGGATTTCTGGTTCGCAGAATAACAAACAGAGTCATATTCTCCTCGATTCAGAGATTAAAACTGGTGACTTGGGACGCCTTAAAATTCCCAGGTGGCGACTCTGAAACAAATAAACAAATCCCGTTTCGACTGTCCTTCAATTGGAGAAAACTCCATGTACCCTCGCGGGGCGGAAAAAGGAGGTGCGACAATATCTGCTGTTGGACATGCGCGGCCTGGGGAATCTGATCGATGGAGCAAAGAAGGCCGAGCATGGAGAATGTCCCTCTGGACCAAATAGATTAGGAATTATGTTTTATTTACTTTTTAGACTCGTTTTAGACTTTGGTTGTAATAAGGCAAATGCAATTAGTGACTCTTTTTGTTTTATTTATCATATTAATGAAATGACGCAGTTATTGGCATCAATTTTCTCCAAATCTATATGTCGCTTAGGCCTACCTCGAGCGTAATGAGGTCCCCAAATTAGGATGCGAATTTATAATTCAGCAATATGTGTTTAAATACCGCAAAGATCCTTTTAATACTCCTCACTTAATTATTTACCTTTTTGTTTTCTTCTTTTCTTTATTTGTTTATTCCCATCCCCTAAGGCTGGTTCGTGCATACTAGCATCATCAGCATATCATACCAGATCTAGAGGTCCTCCACCTCCTCCCCTTCCAAGTGATCCTAAAAGCAAGGGAAAAGCCAGAATGGGTTATGCGAGTGGTATCAGGAAAGACAACGCTACGAATGTAGAGAATGTTGAAACTTCGGATGGTCGGAGTACTCCGCCACAGAATGATTTGGTCTTACGGTTGGAAAAAAAGATACTGGAGCTACAAGAGGAACTTGAGCAGGTCTAGAACTTGGAAAACCTTTCCCTTACCCTGAACATCCCCGATGTCAACCAACAAAATGGCCAAAACCTAGCACCTCCCCAGAACACACAAAACCAACAAAATCTTCATCAGTATGCCACACCTCCTCAAAATCCTAATCCTCCACCAGTACCGACCCCTACATAACATCATCATCATCCGCCTCAGTAGCCAAAAACCACCACCTACCACACTTCTCAAAATGCACCACAATCTACCCCTGATCCCCAAAACTCAACCAACAACCACCACTATGCCCAAATTCCTGGAGTCCATCAAAGCAACCTCATATATGTGGAAACATTACCCTACACTCCACAACAAACCTTATAAATACCCAAATCCGCCGAGAAGGACCTTCTCATCAAGAAAATGGCGGAAGAACTCAAGAAACTTACTAGCCGAGTCCAAGGTTTTGGAGGTGGTAAAGGAATCAAAGGTTTGAATTATGAAGATTTGTGTATTCAGCCGAACGTAGAACTACCAGACGGGTTACAAACCTCCTTTCGAAATGTTCGACGGAATAGGTGATCCGAAGGTACATTTGAGAAAATATTATGACAAGCTTGTAGGGGTTGGTAAATGGGTTAACTGGGTAAGCATGGCGTCAGATTTTATGGATCAGTTTAGGTTTAATACAAAAAATGCGCCAGACGTCTTCTACATTCAGAATCTTAAGAAGAAGCCAACAGAAACTTTCCGTGAGTATGCTACTCGATGGAGGTCGGAAGCTGCAAAGGTAAGGCCAGCACTGGAAGAAGAATAGATGAACAAGTTCTTCGTTTGAGCTCAGGATCCGCAATATTATGAGAGGTTGATAGTTATTAAAAATCATAAGTTCTCTGATATCATCAAACTGGGAGAAAGAATAGAAGAAGGAATTAAAAGTGGAATGGTGACAGACTTTGAGGCACTCTATGCTACAAACAAAGCCTTACAGTCGGGAGATATCTCTAAGAAAAAAGAAGTTGGTATAGTAATGGTAGCCTAAGGTCCGAAGTCTCCCCTCACATACCAAACACCACCACCAACATATCGGCTTTCACCTCCTAGATACCAACAACCCACCGCCACTTACCATACCTATAACACCCAACCTGCATATTACCACTCACCACCACCAGCCCACCAAAAACTACTAAAAACCCAAACCAAATTTCAACCGTAGACCGCCCAAACAATACACTCCTATTGCTAAACCCATCGATCAGTTGTATGAGAGACTGAAGGTTTCCGGTTATGTCACCCCTATTGCCGTTGTTGCTATGGAAAACTCTTCCCAGTGGGTTAATCAGAAAAAGACATGTGCCTATCACTCGGGCATGAAGGGTCATACTCTTGATGAACGTCGCACTTTGAAGGATAAGATCTAGACATTGATTGACACCAAGGTTATACAAGAAAAAGAGTCTGCACCAAATGTCTGCAACAACCCCCTCCCGGATCACAGAGGCAAAGGGGTAAATGTGATAGAAACTGATGAAGAATGGGATCCGGAAGGATCAATCGGGCTCATTCGTGAAGGGGATGAACCTAAAATATCTCCAGTCATTCTCACACCTATAATGGTGCAGATTCAATTACCAATTGAGGTTGAAGTAGCTGCACCAACCCCATTTGAGGTTGAAGTAACAACGCCCTCATCCACACCAACTCCGTTTGAGGTGGAAGTAACCACACCCTTCACCGTGATGGTAGTACATACATCGTCCTTTAATTCCAATGCTATACCATGGGACTATGTTGCAGAGGCGAGAAGGAAAGGAAAAAGGAAAATAGAAGAAACAGGTGTCGCACAAGGCATGACCAGGACCGGTAGGGCTTACACGCCTGAGCATTTGGGAGGAACAAGTAAAGAATTTGCTCCCAAGAAACCTATCATTGAAACTAACCCAGTTGATCTTTGGAGAAAGGTGCAAGCAAGAGAGTATTTTGTGGTTGATTATCTGAACAAAACCCTTGCTCAGATATCCATTATATCGTTGCTACAGAATTCTAACACGCATAGGAATGCATTGATGAAAGTGTTGAACCAAGCCCACGTGCCCAATAATATCACTAGTGTAGAAATGGCTAATATGGTGGTACACGTGTTGGAAAGCCACAAGATCACTTTTCACAAAGAGTCACCAGAAGGACAGAGTCACAATAGGGAACTGCATATCACAGTGCAATTTGAGGATAAATTTATTGCCAAAGTCCTAATAGATGGGGGTTCATGTGACGACCCGGCCAGTCGTCTTAAGAATTAACGCCCTGATCCCCTATAAACTACTTTCCTCGAGTTTATTTTTGCTATTTTGATTTGCCGAGACGTTCAGTTTTTATTTTTGGGGAGTTTTGGGACACTTAGTCCCTAAATGAGCGCTTAAGTGTTGGAAAGTTGATCGTAGTCGGAACAGTGTGGCGACGGCCTCAGAATGGAAATCCGATTGTTCTGTTAGCTCTGTTAGGTGATTTTGGGCTTAGGGGCATGTTCGTATTGTGTTTTGGAGGTCCATAGCTAATTTAGGCTTGAAATGCTGAAAGGTTGAATTTTGAAGTTTTCGGTTCGATAGTGAAATTTTGATCTGAGGGTCGTAATCGAAATCCTGAAGTTGGAGTAGCTCCATAGTGTTGAATGTGACGTGTGTCAAAATTTCAGGTCATTCGGATGAGATTTGATAGACTTTTTGATCAAAAGCATATTTTTAGAGTTTTTGGAATTCTTAGGCTTGAATCCGATGAAGAATAGGTGTTTTGATGTTGTTTTGAGTGTTCCGAAAGTTGGAACAAGTTCGAATGATGTTTTAGGATTGTTGGCATGTTTGGTTGACATCCAGGGGGCCTCGGGATGAATTCGGATGGTTGACGGAAAGATTTTTGTAGTTAGAGTTGCAGCTTCAGCTGCTGGTTCTGTCATAACCGCACCTGCAGTTTGGGTTCCACAGGTGCGGCGCCGCAAAAGCGGCTCAGTGGCCGCAAAAGCGGAATTTTAGAATTTCTTCAGGAACCGCAAAAGCGGATTGGAAGTCGTAGATGCAGAACCTGGCCATTAAGTGAAAAGTACAAGTGCGACCTTTGCTCCGTAAAAGCGGAACCGCAGATGCAGAAATCACTAGGCAGAACATATAAATTCTTGCCTTCGCAAAATTTAGCCATTTTTCATCTTTTTCAAAATGGGAAGAAGCTTGGGGAGCACTTTTCAAGAGGGATTTTCAGAGGAGTTCATTGGGGTAAGGTCTTTGGTCCCTAAACTCGTTATTGGAATGACTTTTATCAATTTAAGCATAAATAATTAAGAAAAATCAGTGGTAATTGGGGGGGGAGGGTTAGGGCTTGTCTAATTGGAGACCATTGAGTGATGATTTGAGAGACAAATTGAGGTCCGATTTTGGTACTTTTGATATGACTGAACTCGTGAGAGTGTGAGGTTTCTGAAAATATAAATTTTACCTGATTACGAGACATGGGCCCGAGGGGCATTTTGGTCATTTTACCTAATTTCACATATTAACTTAGAATTTAATTGTAGAATTAGTTACTTGAAGTGTTATTTACATTATGAAATTGAATTGAATAGATTTGGGCCATTTGGAGTCGAGTACTCGTGGCAAGAGCGTGGTTTCAGATTGATTCTTGAGCCGGTTCAAGGTAAGTGGCTTGTCTAACCTTGTGTGGGGGACCTTTCCCTTAGGATTGGTATATTTAGTAATTGAAATGCCTTGTACGTTAGGTGACGAGTGCGTACTTGTGCTGATTGTTAGAATCCAGTTTTCTTTAAGTAATTACTAGTATGTTTCCTTTCCTGTTTCTTTTACTTGCACCATTAAGCCTGTTGTTAGCTTAGAAAAGCATGTCTAAGTGACTTAATTGCTTTATTTTCTCAACCTGCCTTACCTGAATTATGTGCAACATGCTAGGCTAGAATCACTTGTTGCCTTAATATGAAGTTTTGCCATTTATGTATATTTTCCTGTTGCTGCTGTGTATTTATTTTTGGGACTACTGATGTGGGATTCCGGTAGCTCCCCCTTGTTTGCTTATCTTGGGACTACGGATGTGAGATTCCGGTAGATCCCTCTGCACAGTTATATGGAACTGTGGGAATGCACCCCAGTAGATTCCCCTAATACTGGGTATTTACATTTGGGACTATGGAACGAGATTCTGGTAGATCCCCGCGCACTATGAGATGGACTATAGGACGGTATCCTGGGAGATCCCCGATTGTTATTATTGGTGCTGAGCTGTATTTCCTTTCCGTGTTTACCTTGTTTTTGTATAGTTGTTGCTATCCTGTACATCCCGTGTTATTTTATTATTGCACTTATTTATACTATTTTATTCTATACTATTTATCTTTATAATTTATTCAACCTCAGTAGGGCCGACCTTCCTCGTCACTACCCAACCGAGATTAGGCTTGGCACTTACTGAGTACCGTTGTGATGTACCCATGCTCTTTCTATGCATGTTTTTCATGTGCAGATCCAGGTACCGCTACTTAGGTCTACCATCCTTGAGGGAGGCGACTGCTCTAGAGACTTCGAGGTACATCTGCCGCGTCCGCAGACCGAGGAGTCCCTTTCTATTCTAGCTATTAAGCATTCCCTTCTGTATTTTCTTTCTTGTTAGATATTCTGGAGTTAGACGGTTAGATATTCCAAAGGCTTGTGTTTCCGTGAGTTTTCGGGTTTTGGGGATAATGTACTTGGTTTTGAGAATGTTGTGTTGTATATGCCGAGCGGCATTATAACTATTGTTTCCATTCAGTTATTTTGGGTTTTGATTTTTTCTTCCGCAAGTTTCGTTTATGTTCCGCATGAGACTAGGTGTCGTCATGATAGTTCACGGAGGGCGAACTAGGATCGTGACAGTTCAAGTCTCAACATTTGTTTGTTGACTACTTTGAAGAGGTTAGGTAAAGGCCTGCATGAGATACGAGCAGGAACCGTGAACGTGAAAGCATTCGATGTGTCCCAATGGGCTACGATCGGGGAAATCAACCTATATTTGCAGATGGACCCGACTTGGTTTGATGTTGAATTTCAAGTATTGGACATATCCGCCACATGCAATCTGTTTTTGGGTCGACCATGGATACATACTGCTGGGGCTATAGCCTCAACTCTACACCAGGCTGTAAAATTTGAATAGAATCATCAGGAAGTAATCATCTACGAGGATAGGAGTAACCCCCTTTACACCAATCAAACTGTTCCGATTGTCAAGAATAGAAGGAAGTTAGATGGAGAAACGTACCATCACATCGAGCGCATCAATGCAATTGAGAAAGACAAGTGGTGGAGTAATAAGATTGAAAGCATATTGTCATAGATAGGGTATGAACCCGGCAAGGGTCTTGGCAAGAATCTCCAAGGGATCACCAAAACAATACAGCTAAAGCGCCATGGCACAACTTTTGGGCTAAGTTATGAATACACCTTGCACGAGTATCAGAATTGGTCGCCACAATGGCGTGGTCCTTATTACCCACTTGAGCAGTCAATACCGCATCTGCACCGGACAGTTCAAAAGACTGACGTGATATGGGGATCTGAAGAAGATGAGGCTTTAGCTGGCCTAAGGAATCTATTTCTGGATGATGAATACATGGACTGCAATGCAATAGTTGAGGAGGAGAAGGAGGAACACCTTACAATTCAAACCGTGGGAAAGGGAGTTGTTCTCAAGAATTGGACTGTTGCACCATCCCGGGCCCATCAAGTTCCTGGGTAGCCTGGCAATTAGCATGATTTATTTTTAAAAAAAACAATTTTCAACATTTAAGACATTTTCAGTATTTCGTTTTAGACATATTTTGTTTTGAAATAATTGCTCAAGTCATCGAGTCGTACTTGTTTTAATGTTTCAAGATTTATCTAATGCATTGTTATTTTAATATTTATTATTATCCTTTACATTTGCTCTCCACAGCATTCTTAGTACCTATCCTGATGAACCGATGATTGTGACTTGTAATGAGACAACGCAACATATGGTTAGTGATTTAGAGGAAGAAGATATAATACATGAGGAAATTTTCGGAGAAGTGGAAAATTTTGAGAACAAGCCTAAGTCCAATTTGGACGAAACCGAGATAGTCAATTTGGAAGATTCTAAAACAGACAAAGAAACTCGCACAAGCATTCACCTGTCACCATCAGAGAAAGAAGAGTACAGTCGTTTCCTGAAGGAGTATAAAGATATTTTTGCATTCTCTTATGATGATATGACTGGTTTGAGCACGTCCGTAGTGGCTCATAAACTACCTACTAATTTGATGTGTTCGCTTGTAAAGCAGAAACTCAAAAAGTTCAAGCCGGATATGAGTCTGAAAATCAAAGAGGAAGTCACCAAGCAGATCAAAGCTAAGGTTCTCAGAGTGGTTGAATACCCTACTTGGTTGGCTAACATCGTGCTAGTTCCGAAGAAGGATGGGAAAGTTAGAGTATGTGTCGACTATCGGGATTTAAACAAAGCAAGTCCCAAAGATAATTTCCCGTTACCCAATATACACATACTGATTGACAACTGTGCCAAGCATGAACTTCAATCCTTTGTGGATTGCTTCGCGGGATACCATCAGATCTGGATGGATGAAAAAGATGCCGAGAAAATAGCCTTTATCACTTCGTAGGGGATGTATTATTATAAAATGATGTCATTTGGCCTGAAGAATGTTGGAGCCACTTATATGAGAGCCATGACAACCATTTTCCATGACATGATTCACAATGAAATAGAGGTGTACATGGATGACATCATCATCAAATCCAGAAGAAGCACAGATCATATAACAGACTTGAAGAAATTCTTTAATCGGCTTCGAAGGTACAATCTGAAACTGAATCCTGCAAAGTGCACCTTCGGAGTCCCTGCCGGAAAATTGCTAGGTTTCAACGTCAGTCACCGAGGGATTGAATTGGAATTGTCAAAGGTCAAAGCTATCCAAGACTTGTGACCTCCGAAGAGCAAGAAATATGTGATGAGTTTCTTAGGGCGTCTCAACTACACTCATAGCGCAATCAACAGTGATTTGTGAACCAATTTTCAAAATGTTGAAGAATGATGCTGCAACAAGTTGGACTGAAGAATGTCAAAGAGCTTTTGACAAAATCAAGGAATATTTGTCCACACCACTAGTCTTGGTCCCGCAGGAACCTGGGAGACCTTTGCTACTCTATTTGTCCGTACTAGATGGGGTTTTAGGTTGTGTCTTGGGAAAACATGATGAGACGGGAAAAAAGAGCAGGCCATATATTATCTTAGTAAGAAGTTCACACCCTATGAACCACGGTATTCTTTGCTGGAATGCACCTACTGCACTTTAACATGGATAGCTCAAAAGTTGAGGCATTACTTTTGTGCCTACACCACATATCTCATATCAAGGATGGATCTTGTAAAATACATTTTCCAGAAACCCGTGCCTATGGGGAAGTTGGCAAAATGGCAGATACTGTTGAGTGAATTTGACATCGTCTACGTAACTCAAAAGGCGATCAAAGGGCAAGCATTGGCGGATCATCTTGCAGAAAATCCTGTAGGTGGAGAATACGAACTACTAAAAACTTATTTTCCTGATGAAGAGGTATCGCTCATAGGAGAAGATATCACCGAAACATATGATGGTTGGAGAATGTTTTTCGATGGAGCTGCAAACTTCAAAGGATTGGGTATTAGAGCTGTCTTAGTATCAACAATAGGTCAGAACTATCCAGTATCCGCAAAGCTCAGATTCTCGTGTACCAACAACATGGAAGAATACAAGGCCTGCATCTTAGGACTCAGATTAGCCATTGATATAAACGTTCAGGAACTACTGGTAATTGGTGATTTAGACCTTTTGGTACATCAAGTTCTAGGATAATGGGATACAAATAATACCAAGATATTGATATGTTCTCACTATGTACAAGAATTGATGAAGAGATTCACAAAGATAGAATTCAAACATGTTCCAAGGATTCAGAATGAGTTCGTCGATGCATTGGCTACTTTTTCTTCCATGATACAACACCCAAACAATAATTTCATCGACCCTATCCCGGTAGGAATCCAAAGTCAGCCGGCTTATTGTGCTCATGTTGAAGAAGAAACGGATAGGAATTCGCGGTTCCATGATATCAAAGAATACTTGGCAAAATAAGAATAACCGGAGCATGCAAGTCATACTCAGAAACTCACACTCCGAAGATTGGCCAACCATTTCTTCAAAAGTGGAGGAATTCTAGACATAAGGACTCCAAATCTAGGATTATTATGGTGTGTCGACGCCAAGAAAGCATCTAAACTGCTCGAAGAGATATATGCTAGAACCTGCGGACCACACATGAATGGTTTTGTTTTAGCCAAAAAGATATTAAGAGCGAGATATTTCTGGATGACTATGGAAACGGACTGCATCAGGTATGTTCAAAAGTGTCATCAATTCCAAGTACATGCAGACATGATACGAGTGCCACCAAATGAACTCAATGCAACAAGTGCACATTGGCCTTTCTCCACTTGGGGAATGGATGGCATCGGTCTGATTGAACCCGCCGCTTCGAATGGGCATAGGTTAATTCTAGTGGCCATAGATTACTTCACAAAATGGGAAGAAGCTGCATCTTACACAGTTGTAACTAAGAAAGTCATTGCAGATTTTGTCAAAGATCGTATTATTTTTCAATTTGGGGTGCCAGAATCCATTATCACTGACAACACTGCCAACCTCAACAGTGACATAATGAAATCTATGTGTTAAACCTTCCAGATCAAGCATAAGAATTCCACAACATACATGCCTCAAATGAGTGGATTTGTGGAAGCCGCCAACAAGAACATCAAGAAAATACTGATAAAGATGGTAGAAAATCACAAGCAATGGCACGAGAAATTACCATTTGCCTTATTAGGATATCGTACCACAGTTCGCACATCAACCGGGGTAATCCCCTACTTGCTGGTCTACGACACGGAAGCTGTCATTCCGCCGAAGTTGAAATTCCTTCTGTAAGAATTATATAGGAAGTTGAACTCAATGATGCAGAATGGATACGTAGTTGCTATGAACAATTGGCTCTCATTGACGGGAAAAGAATGAATGCGGTATGCCATGGTCAACTTTACCAAAACAGAATGTCCAGATCTTTCAACAAAAGGGTCAGACTTAGACAGATCACACCGGGGCAGTTGGTGCTGAAGCGAATCTTCCTGCATCAAGATGAAGCCAAAGGGAAGTTTTCACCTAATTGATAGGGACCCTACATGGTTCAAAGAGTACTAACAGGAGGAGCACTCATACTTGCAAAAATGGACGGAGAAATTTGGCCAAAATCTATCAATTCAGACGCACTCAAGAGATACTCTGTTTAGATTGTTTACATTTCTTCATTTGATGTAACTAAACTACGCTTGACCTGATTCCCGTTTAAGAGGGGATACATAGGCAGCCATGTGGGTTCGGTCACATCTTAATAAAATCTTCATTTTTCCATGGTAAAAAACTGGGGCAGAATTTTGAGGAGGCGAGTCCAACTAATTTTGTCATGCAAAGAATAGTCAAAGAACCGTGTTCAAACTACGACAGAATTTTAAGGAGGACCCTCAAAATTCTAATGCAAGGAGGTTGCGATGTCTCTAAAATATGTCATAGTCATTGGTTCATGTAACTAACTTGATATCGCACACTACTATATTTTTAAAACAATTATATTTATCAAATGCATACATATTTTTCTTTGCATGAACCAACCTTCCCCCACAGAACTCATAATTTTTCTTTGTATGCAAGAATAATAATACAATGATATTCGCAGATACATCAAGACACCGCCTTCAAGACAACAAATTATCTAGCGCAAACGTCTTCAACTAAGAAATACTTTTCTTCATATTCTTTGCATGAGGCTAAACATTGCCTCCCTAATTGCATAAGGCTAAGCACTGCCTTTCCTTGCATGAGACTAAGCATTTTATCATCTTTGCATGAGGCTAAGCATTGCCTCTCTAATTGCATAAGGCTAAGTACTGCATTTCCCGCATGGGATTAAGAGTTTTTTGCATGAGGCTAAGCATTGCCTCCCTAATTGCATAAGGTTAAGCACTGCATTTCCTTGCATTGAGAGTAAGCATTGTCTCCTCCTTGCATGAGGCTAACTATTGCCTCTCTAACTGCATAAGTCTAAGCACTGCATTTCCTTGCAACGAGACTAAGCATTGTCTCCTCTTTGCATGAGGCTAAGCATTACCTCCCTAATTGCATAAGGCTAAGCACTGCCTTTCTTTGCATCGATACTAAGCATTGTCTATTCTTCCTGCATGAGGCTAAGCATTGCCTCCTTAATTGCATAAGGCTAAGCACTGCCTTTCCTTGCATCGAGACTAAGCATTGTCTCCTCTTCCTGCATGAGGCTAAGCATTGCCTCCCTAATTGCATAAGGCTAAGCACTGCTTTTCCTTGCATCGAGACTAAGCATTGTATCCTCTTACTTGCATGAGGCTAAGAATTGCCTCCTTAATTGTGTAAGGCTAAGCACTGCCTTTCCCTCAAGATTAAATACTATCTCCACCACGCTATCTAGAAATGAGCACTATCCTCTATTCACATGGTGCTAAGTACTGTCCTCATCTTACACAAGACTAAGCCTTATGTTGTTTCATTTTGCATGTGGCCAAGCATCATATTCTTGAATTTCATGGGCTGTAATACTGCCATTCTATCCAAAGGCATCATCCTCATAGCCGGAAGATATCATTCCATGGCCTAAGGATCTCTCAATATTGCATATCATTATTCAAAGGAGTCATAGTTCATAGGCACCATTTCCATGGCCCGAGAAAATCATTTCATAGACTGCGAATCTCTTATCATGCTATTCATGGCCCAGGACATCATCCTCACCATCCAAAGACAACCTACATGGTCCAAAGGGAATTTGCATCATTTTTAAATTCTCACAATAACCCATATATATTTGCATGCATCGTATGTTAAGTTTTGCAGGTAATTAAGGAAGTAATCATTCTTCAAACAGGAGAAATCTTCGCTCCAGTTTCTCCCTATAACGTTCACATCCTACAATTATTTCAAACGTAATCGACCCCCATCAATTACTCACTTTTCTCTATGGCTATTCAGATACTTGCTCTATAACACATCTGTTACATTTCAGATTCACATTCATAACTCTGCATCTGATACTATCCTTCCTAAAAGAACCCTTTTCCGAAACACACGATCATTCCTATAACAATTCCATCGGTTTCATTCACCGTTGGGTCCAAAACTACACATGACCTAATTCCTATAAAATCAGGGTTATGTAGGCAACTCATAAATGCTAGTTCAGCCTATATTTTTAAAATCATCCCATTCAGTCCAAATCGGTCATCATTACTTTACCCGATAATTCTTTCATCATTCTCGGATAAAGAGCGGCAGCTGTTGATACCAAATTTTCCCTCTTATTTTTAAATTGTATATATATACTTTTAAAATAGTATATTTGCATCATCATTTAGTTTAGAAACCTATACAGGCATTTTCTATAATTTTCCATAATTTTTAGAGCTTTAAATTGATTTTTCTACTTTTAAATTACTTGAATAATTATTAATTATTCCTTTAAATTATTTTGTGATGACTTAATCATCCAAATTACTATTTTTAATCCTCGCATATGTTTCATAATATTTTACTTTTTTCGTATAATTATGTTTGCATAAATAACAATTTTATTTATTTATTAAGCATTTTTATAAATAATTTTTTGTTGAATTTTGGGTATTTAAATAATAGTCCATTCTTAAAAGCAAATTCGGACCCAAATTAGCCCAATTACCCATGGCCCAAGACCAAACAACCCTATCTATTACCCGGTCGTGACTCGTTTAACCACCTGAACCAAACCCCTTTTAAATCGTGGCCGTTGATCTCTGAGATCAATGGCCCGCATTACACCCTCCCTTTTAATTATATCCAAACCCCTAACCCTAAATCATTTCTCACCGTCTGCCGCCTTGAATCCTCTTATCTCTCAAACCTAAACCCTAGTCGTCTTCCCCCCAAATCCCTCTCCTAATCTCACCTAACATGGGATTCCATGGCTGTTTCTTGCCATATGTGACCTCTCCCTAGTACTGGGTACTTTTCTATATTGCTTGCCTAGACATGGCAAGCAGATCTCATAAGAATTGAACCAAAATTGGTTCAGATCCTTGACTTTTCTGATTATTCTGTCTATATTCATCATGTGCTCTATTGTAAGTACGAATATTTCTATATCTTCTGTTGATTCTTACTTACCCCAAAGTAGGGTTTCCAGATCTCTTTTAATCGAGCCAAAATAAGTTTGATTCTCTGATTTTAGTGTTATTTGTATCTATATTCATCCTATGCTACTGTTTTTATGTATATTCTGTCGATATTTGTTTTCCCTAAAACTAGGGTTTACCTATTTTTTTCTTAAATCCGATTTTTATTGATTTTTGCGTGATATTTCTTCCTTATTTACGTTTGATTTTATAGTATTTCCTTGTTTACTTGTTTAATTTCTACTACTATATAAATCCTTCCCCATTCCCTTTTAGACAGACTGGAATCATTTAGAGATTTACTAAAAAAAACTTAAGTTACTACTCTTTATTCTCTAATACTCTTGTTCTATATTCTGGTTCTTGGCCGGCTGAAAGCCAAGACCAGAAACTCTGGGTCCTTGCTATTGTGTACTTTGTTCTTTCTTGTTTTTTCGCTTAACTAGTGAGTTGCTGAACTTTTGTCACTTCATTCCTACTTTCCTGACATTTGCATATGTTTTCATTTCTAGAAATTGTAGTATAATGTGTTTTTTGGGATGTTCTTGTATGCAATTCTGATTGCTTTACTTCAATTTTAGGTCTCTCTCTAATCTTTAACTTTAATATGTTGGTAATCTGAGACATGCCTAAACCTAATTTGAGTTAATCAGATTCTTTTTTCAGGCTTATATAGCCTAAGTATTGCAACTTACTAACACATTTTAGCCTATCCTTGATGTTTAATTTTGTTAGCAATCCTGTTGCTTAAACATGCTTTACTTATATAATTATCACGCCCAACTATGCCTTATAAAAAGGACTAAGCGGTCGCTGCAAATATAATCCAATTTACAAGTCCGGAGTCGAATCCTACAGAGAACTAAGGCTTAGCTATAGTTGTTCACTATCACTAAGAAGACAAGTTTGAACAATTCCTAACTTATAGATATTAATATTCTTGTATTTAACTAATTAACCAACAAATTAAAATAGTAAATTGACAACTAAAGATACTAAGGGTTAGAGACATGATTAAAGAGGTCTAGAGTTTTGACTTCCCCTATTATCGGAATCCTTCCCGCTACGTTCTTTATAAATTCGCCTAAGTATTCTCTACTGATCATGATCACTCTGACTGTCATAACTCTCTCTCAAGTAATTACCACAATTTACTAGACATATTCTCCCGAATTACGCTAGCTGGCATTAAGTACGGCTCACCCGGATCGCACCCAAGGTTTCGTTATCCCTAATCCCACATTTAAACCCTCTGTATTGATCCCTCATATATGTTAGGAGTGATGTTGTTCAACAATTACCTAAATATGCACTCTCTCCCGAGTAATACACACTAAATAGGCACAGTCAATTGAGAGCTCTTCAACTAACCACAATAATAACGTAGTTGAACAAATAGAGAAAATACTACAGCAAATGTATATTAACGTAACAGGAAAATCATTCTCCAATAGGTTCCATCAAAACCCTAGATAATTAGTTATTCATAATAGTATGCAAAACTAAAATACTAGAATTCATAACCAATAATGGAAATAGGAAGAAGGAAGTGAAAAACTCATAGAAGAATTTTCCGCCTTGTTCCTTGTGTGTTCTTGCCTCCATAGTCGAATCCTCGATCTCCTTAGCCTCCTTAGGTCTAAATTATGTCAAAGGTATGTCAAAGGTTCTAAAAATACCATTTTCCATGTATATATACCAAATAGGGTCGGTTCCAAACAATTAAACCTTCTCCTACGCTAAAAAGGACAATTTTCCAGGTCAGGACGTCTGCGGCTGCGGATCTGACCGTGGATTTTGCATAGTGTTCAGTTCGTGGCCACGGATTCGACCGCGGACCTGACCACAGACTATTTGGAATTTGAAAAAACGTAAAACATAAAAGTTGTAGCCCTTTGAATTATATTTCCAACCATATATTGTAGAGCCCAAATGGAGTTTTGATCGAAAAATTATGTGCATTTTATATGCCTACTCGATTCTTCGTTCGTTCTTAACTATCATCCGTTGATCCCCGAGCATGATCCCGACTTAATTCCTTGGGATTTTACTCAGACTTCAAAGCTCCAAATCACTTGAATTCATTCCATAACATCTATATAGCTCGAAATCACTCCTACAAGGCATAAAACACATAATTAGTGCAAAATACTAGCGAGTAAAGCTCAAACTCAATTAATGTGCAGTAAATCAGAGTGTAATAAGCAACTAAAATACGGAATTAGAGCCTATTATCAACACCCCACACATAAACCATTTCTCGTCCTCGATCAATTAAACTACACTATATATAGGCACGACCTTTTTAGACAATTCTCCTAACTCGTCACACCAAGAATACTTAAAATGGACTAAGCACAAAAGCGTAACATCTTCACCTCAAGATTTGACTCACAAGTACCACGCATTATTCAAAACTCACACACTTACTCTAACATAGAGGTCACTGACATTATCTTTTCTTCATGAATCAAGTGCCCCCACAATACAAAAGAGAGTAGTTCCACACACAAAATAAAATTTAAGAACAATTAGGAACTCAAGATAGAAAGAATTCACTCACTCTCAGAAATAACATTCATATGCCACAAAAGACGCACCATAGGCTTGCCCGGAGTGTACTACTCTACTAGTAGAGCTCATTCAGTCTAGGATCAAGTAGGACTTTATTTGGTTGTAATGTAGGCTGCGGGACGGGTAGGATACATTTAGATATAAGAGTGACCACACCTCCCTAAGCACTTTAATACATACATTTTAACATTTAAAACCCCACACTTATGTCAAACCATGACTCCACCTTCACATCAATATACATCAACTCCTAAATTATTTAAGCACAATTACATCAACAGCCATCACTTATCAAGGAATATTTTTCACAACAATCCAACTATATATTTTTTTTTCTTTTTTTTTTCCAATTCAAGTGGCTCTTACTTTTTCAAAACAGTGCACCTTTCTCCTTATTTCATTAGTTCCACTCAAAAGCCAAATCAACCACCCCACACTTTAACTTTTACAAAGTTCAAAACAATTCAAGTGCTCATGAGAGGTTAGAAGGTTCAAATAGATGGTTAATTCAAAAAAATTGGTAAGGCTTGTAATGTGGTTGCTAAAGAAACAGGATTATAGGCTCAATGGGGTTAACTATGATACATAACAATTAGGTGGATAAATTGTATATATGGTTCAACAAAGATATGCCTATATCACTTCCCAAACTAAACAAGACTACTATTTCGCTTTGCAAACATACGTGACAAGTTCTAGACATCAAATGCAATGCATTGAATAACACAAAACCTTATACCCACATGGCACATAACTCATTCAGGATTGGTTCATCAAGACACTCTAATCAAAGCAGCTAAGGTACTTATGCAAGAGTCAAAGACTGAGCCTAAGCGTCACAACCAAAGTACTCACTATTCTCAAGGAATAACAAAGTCAAGAGATATTGCTTCAATTCAACACACAGCACAATGGCTCCTATTCCTAAAAAAACTAACTACACCCGGTTCAAACAAAACCCTTAGAAAAGAACCACGGCACAAAGAAAAACCAAGGGGGAATTACTACACTACCTACAAATACAATCTTTTTGTTCTTCTTTTTTTAGACTTAAATCCCTCAAGAAAATTGTCTAATAGATCCATCGTCAGGAAAAGTCCAATCTTTTTTTCTTCGTTTTTCAAAAAACAAATTATTCAATTAAACTAACACAACTAAAATAACATAGAAAGTCACCCAAAAAATCTCCTCACCATACACTTAAAATTGTGCATTGTCCCCAATGCACACCATACTAATAAGAGGGTAAAAGAAACTCCCTGGTAGGCCAAAGGCCGAAGAACTAGCAGCTCATGGGGTACTCAGACTTCTTCCAGGCCTGGTCCTTCGTGCGTGTACCTCACACTTAGTTCCAACCATCTGGTTTGTTGTTGCATCCTTCCAATAGATTTGCTTTCCATGCTCCTAAAAAATCAAAAATCGACACTACAAACATAATACAATTAAAAAAAATAAAAAAATAAAAGAAAGCAGTAAGCTAGGTTGCCTCCCAACAAGCGCTTGATTTAACGTTGCGGCGTGACACGAATCACTTTCTGCCTCCACTTTGAATTTATGAATTGGACCCCAAGTTTTGAATCTGCTCTGTGATCATGCTCTTGGGGAGGTAGAACGAATCTGACTGGCTCAATAAAACAATGTAGTATTCTGCACTTCTTGGCCTTTGGATGAGATGGTTATTCCCGACTTTTTGGCAAGAAAAATTCAAGAATGTAGGCATCTTGTTCCTTACTCCTTGACTCCTCAAGTGGCTTGGACGACTCTATTCCATATCATCATCCAAACACAATGTGGAAAAATTCTTGGAGTGTGGACCAATGCGCTCAGCTACATAAATATTAGGATTGTCATCATCCTGAACACTAATGATACTAGAGTCAACTAAATATGTATCCTCAATATCCTTGGTTGACTCTAGCATCTCTTCTACGACATCAGCATCCTGAAAATCTAGTTCGATTGATTGTTGGTGTTTTCTCTGGCCTTCTCCTCTAGCTCCTCCCCATATTTTTTTAAATCTTTAATAGTAATAGCAATTTCTGCAGCCAATTCATGCTCATATTGGCTACTATCCATAATGTCAATTTGTTGCGCTTTACAAGGTTCAATTAATTTATTCGCTTGAGCCTCCAAATTGTGAATAGTTGCCTCTTGCATTTGTATCTGCAGTGGTTTCTTATCATATAGTTCCATGCAACACTTTAACATATCTTTGATCTCTTTCGAGTCATCATCCCTGGGTTCTTTGTTCCTATTAACTTCATAAGAAAAAGAAGAACCATCAAAGTATGGGGATGGGGGAAGAAAAGAAATATAAGCACAACTATGAAAGTGACCATCTTGACCACCACACATATCATACATACATCACATATAAGATTGAGGGGTGCACACAACTCGCTCTTGGGAATACTTTCACAATTTTTCAATGGGTGGTTTCCTTCACAATATGCATGAGGAAGATTAAAAGTAGAATTACCAACATCAAAACTCTCATAATTCCAAGATGCCATATTTTTTTAAATCAACAAATAAAACAAAAATAAAAATAAATCAAATACAAAAAATAAAAATAAAAGTTCAAACTTGAAACCTAGCAATATGAACACAAACGAACAGAAAATACCTGAAACTTTATGCACATATATCATAATAAATATCCCTTCTCTCTAGGAAGAAGGGTGAATAGTGATTTAGTCACTATTCATCGTCATTTTTTCCAAAATCCGGTGGTGGAACTTCACAAACTTGGTACCAAACGACTCATCTTTTCTTTGTGCACAATCCACAACTGATTTAATAGTCAAATCCTTAACCAGTTGGGCTAGATCTTAATTCTAAGATTGCGATTTACTGTAGTGTTTCATCAACTGGAAAATTTTGATCTTCTACTGTAATTTTCATTGGACTTTCGTAAAGTTCAATTTGAAATTACTGTGGTGTTCAACAAAGACCAAAACTGGTTTGAAGCCAAATTCATCAATAGTTCTTTAAAAATATTTTAGAAATTACTGTTGCATACTTTCTGCTGCTTTAACTTCTGTAATGTGATTTGTTTAGAGTATAGAAGACCGTTACTATTTTAGTGCTCAAGCAGACACTACAACGCTACTATTTTATTCTGCTCCATAAAGGGTTATGTGAGTTGAAGCAGCCAGCTTGTTTCTTTTACGTGAACTTAAAATCTGGGCAGTTTCAAGTGAAAAATAATCGAGCAGCTGCATTGAGGTCTTTCATGGCCTCTATGGCCGGTGACCAGTTACTTCCAATGGCTGGTTAGCCCTCACAATCCGTCCCTAATATACCACAACAATACCCAAGCCTCTAGATTATTCAAATTTTCTGAAACCAGCCACGATCAATGCACCAGTTCAAGGACAATGTACTGTCGAGCCTATTCCAATGCGTCGACCAGTTTTATTACAAGGACAACCAATGATACGTTTCACTGAAGCCGAGGTAGATCGAATGAATAAGATTGAAAATTTGCAGTATGTTGTAGTATGCAAATTTTCGTATGGTTGGCCTGATCTTAATGAATTACGTCGAATTGTCCCGATTCAATGTGGAATCAAAGGCGAGTGTACTTTTGGACACCTTCGTGATAGGCATGTGTTGATAAGACTGACGTTATGACAAGATTTTGTTGAATTCTCATCAAAGAGTGTTTATTATATAAAAGACAAGGCTGAAAATGAATATCAATTGCGAACGTTGATATATGATGCAAAATTCAAAGTCGATGAGGAAACACCTAAGGTAATGGCTTGGATTTCGTTTCCAAATTTGTTGCCTACTTATTTTGTGAAAGAATGTCTGTTTTCATTGGCTTATGCTGTGGGAAAGCCAATGCATCTTGATTTGGATACTATTAACAAGACAAGGCCAAGTTGTGCACGAGTTAAGGTATTAGTTGATTATTAACTGATCTCCCTAAAAAAGTGCGTATGGATATTGTTAATGAGCCAACTGGGGAAGTGAGAACTGAGTGGGTGACGATTAGATACGATTACCTACCAAAATACTGTAAAGAATGCAAGTTACAAGGACATCATAGGATTGAATGTTGGAGAATTAATCCTGAGTTAAGGGAAAGCAAAAATGTACAACAGCAGGAAAATGTGGCAATTGTGCAACAAGGCAATAAGAAACCTACAAAACATGATGTGCATGTGATGATCCTTACTAGTGGTAAGGTAGTTGGTAATGTAGGCCCTCAATGGAAGGAAGTTCGCGATAATAGGGGACTAAACAAAGGCAAACAAACTGAAGGTTCTAATAAAGAAGGTAAAGAAATGGTTCCTGTTAACAATACCCCGGTGACAAAACAAATACAAACAACCAACCAATTTGCAGTCTTAGAAATTGAAAATGGTGAGACTAATGAAGGTAACCAACTGGCAGTTGTAGAGGAATCTCCTGTTCAAAAAACCACAGGCAACAATGATATTCAGCAAAATAATTGCACAGCAGGTGTGGAAAATGAGTTAGAGGAGCAGGAATTTGATTTTTCAACTAGACAAATGGTACAAAAGGTAACTTCTCCTAGCTCTTCTAGGAGACAATCATCTAAGACACAACCCAAGAAACTGAACCATGCAGCACCTACTTTCAATCCTACAGCAATAAGAAATCATGCAGCAAATAGGGAATCAATAGCAGATTGTGTACAACAACATTTGGGGAATGAGCAGCATTTTGACAATTACTCAACTGCCCAATGGGTTCAAGAAGCATTCAAAAATAATGTAGTTCAGGTCAATACTTCATGTCAAGACATTCCTTCACAGGACACCAAAGTTGAACAACATTTAGCAAACAATAAAGAAATTGAATTAATTGAAGATATAGATTTTGAGAAATTCAGGACCAATGAAAAAGATAAATGGGCAGGAGGGAGATTATGGATCAACCAAATAGAGGAAGTCTTAGCAGATGGTCAGATTCCAGATACAATGCATAGTGAAGAAGAAATTGGAGGAAATGAAGTGGAAGATGAAGATCAAAGTGTTAACTGTAATGCCAATGCAATCAATATTCAAAGCATAAGTGAATGCACAAATCCAGCAGCAGAAAAGACAAAAGAGGGGAACATCAATATTATAGATCCAGGAGGGACTTTACATAATGATGTTAGTAATGTCTTGAAAGAAGCTGAAAATGCAGACAAGAACCAAGAGAAAAATTCAGACAAGAACCAAGAGAAAAATTCAGACAAGAACCAAGAGAAGACAGTGCAAGTCTATGCAAGAAGTGTTGTACTATTGAGCACAGTGAAGGATGAAGCAGGAAGTGTTGTTCCATCGAACAATACACAGCTTTTGACCAATGAACATGAGGAAAAAGCTGCTGAACTTACCAACCAAGAAAAAGATGCTGAACTTACCAATCAGGCATATGATGTTGTGACATCAAAAGAAGCAATAGAAGCACATGACCAAGTTGGCCACGCAGAACATAAAGGTAGAGACATGGATGAGGAATCCACTACACAAAATTTCCTTAATGTTGCCAAGCAGGGTGATCTATCGCCAAGGCTTATTGATATAGTAAAATCTGCAACAAAAGGAAAAAAGAAATAGTCAAAACAAACTTCTACTGTCCCAGCCAGTGGAGTACAAACAAGGAGAACACTATCCAAACCCCAAAACATTTAATGGATGCAATTATATGGAATGTTAGGTCAGTAAATACAATGCAAGCATTTGAAAGGCTGATTACAATGCACAGAAATTTGAGTTCATAGGAATCCTTGAGCCTATGCAACAGTCTCACAAAATGGAGAGGTATAGAGCAAGAATTGGTTTGGAACAGGCTGTGGTGAATGTATCAAACAAGATTTGGGCTTTTATTGATGAAATATTTGAGGTTACTATTCTATATAACATGACTCAACAGCTGACTTTGAGATTAACGCACACTGAAACACATGTTGAGCTCATCCTTACACTAGTTTATGCCAAATGTGATCGCATTGAAAGAATTGAACTATGGGATTCTTTGTATTCAATGGCATCAGATATGATAGTACCATGGCTAGTTGGAGGCGACTTTAATGTGATATGGGATGAGGAAGAGAAATTTGGAGGCTTACCAGTTTCTCTCATTGAGGTAGATGACTTTAGGCACTGCATCAATACCTGCAACTTGACAGATTTGGGATTTAAAGGAAGCATATTTACACGGTGGAATGGAAGATCAGAGGAAGACTATATTTTTAAAAGATTGGACAGATGTTTTGGCAATCACGAATTGCAACAGACCTTTCCTGGATTGGAGGAAACTTACCTGTCCAAAATTGGGTCTGATCATAGCCCAATGATGCTGAAATGTGATATAGAAACTCCTCCAATTAAGAAGTCATTCAGATTTCTTAACTTCTGGACTAAGCATGAAACATTCAAAGATGTAGTAAAGGAGAATTGGAATGCTGATTTTAGTGCTAACCATTTCTGCATTTTTAACTACAAGTTAAAGAAGCTTAAGAAAGCACTATCTACATGGAGCAGAGCTACATATGGGGATATATTCCAGAAGATTGCAAGCCTGGAGGAGGTGGTCTTGGTTCATGAAAGGCAATTTGAAGTCAATACTAAACAGATGAACAGACAAAGATTACAATAGGTACAAGCTGAAATAATTAAATATCTTGCACTAGAAGAAGAATTCTGGAGACAAAAAAACTGGCATGTTATGGTTCAAAGATGGCGATAGAAACACTAAATTCTTCCATGCTCAAGTTAATGGGAGAAGGAAGAAACTGAAATTATCAAGGATCCAGAATAGGCTTGGTAACTAGATTGAAGAAGATCACTTAATAGCAGAAGAAGCACTAAAGTTCTACAAGGATCAATTTACTGAGAGTAAAGTTCCTAATGCTTTTGATATTCTCAATCATGTACCTTCAATGGTAGATAGTGATCAACATGAAAGATTGATGGCTTTTCCTTCCAATGAAGAAGTGAAGATAGCAATTATGGGGTTGAATGGGGACTCAGCAGGTGGATCGGATGGCTTCAGTGGAGCCTTTTACCAAACATGTTGGGAAATCATTGAAGAATATGTAGTAGGCATGGTCAAGGCTTTCTTTTGAGGTCAGCAATTGCCAAAGAGTGTGACACACACAAACCTGGTTTTATTACCCAAAAAAAAAAGAAGTTATGACCTTTGCAGACATGAGACCAATCAGTCTCAACAACTTTGTTAACAAGATTTTCTCGAGGGTTATTCATGAAAGGTTGGTTGAATTTTTACCAAACTTAATCTCACAGGAACAGGCAGGTTTTGTGAAGGGAAGAAGTATAGTTGAGAATGTACTGTTAACTCAAGAAATCATTACGGATATCAGGTTGAGAACAAAAGAAGGCCCAAATGTTGTGATTAAGCTCTACATGACAAAAGCTTACGATAGGCTATCATGGCTATTCCTGACCAAAATGCTAAAGAAGATGGGATTTCCTAAAGCGTTTATTGGATTGATCTTTGATTTGATTGGGAATAATTGGTACTCTATTCTTATAAATGGGCAGCCAAATGGTTTCTTCAAATCTTCGAGGGGAGTTAAGTAGGGTGACCCTTTGGCACCAACCCTATTCATTCTAGCAGCAGAAGCAATGTCTCGGGGATTGAATTCACTACACACTAACCTGTATTTCTGTGGATTTGGAATGCCAAAATGGATCCCAAAAAATAAATCATCTCTCATACGTTGATGATACAATCATTTTCTCCTCATTTGATGAAAGTTCACTGAGACTTGTCATGGAGGTTTTGCAAGCTTATGAATCATTGTCTGGTCAACTGGTGAACAAAGCCAAATCTGCCATATACCTGCATCATATAACGGATAATGAGGTGATTAACAATGTTGAAAGGATTACAGGTATAGGAAGACAATGTTTCCCTATGACCTATCTTGGCTGCCCTATTTTTTATGCAAGAAGAAGGAGTGACTATTACCAGGTATTAATCACCAAAGTTATGGACAAACTGCAGTCGTGGAAAGGCAAACTCCTATCTGTAGGAGGCAGAGCTGTATTGATTGCAAATGTCATGCAGAGTATCCCAATTCATATGTTGTCAGTAGTTAATCCACCAATTTATGTGATCAAAAAATTACATAGCATTTTTGCCAAATTCTTCTGGAGCAGCAATGTGGGAGGCAACTCTAGACATTGGTCATCGTGGACTAACCTTTGTATGCCTTATGAGGAGGGAGTCATAGGCTTCATGTCCCTACATGATGTATCCAAGGCACTATTCTGTAAATTGTGGTGGAATTTCAGGACAAAGCCCAGTTTATGGAGTGCATTTATTAGTCAAAAGTACTGCAAGAAACTAAATCCAGTAATTGTACCTTGGAAGCGTGGATCCAATGTGTGGAGAAAATTCTAGAATGTAGGGACTTGATTGAGCATCAAATCTACTGGAAACCGAAAATAGGATCAGCTCAATTCTGGTTCGACAATTGGACTGAGCTGGGAGCCTTATATTTCCAAGTGCCTGCAGAGTTTAGTATCGATGAGGATATTCAAAATGTCAATGATCTGGTTGAAAATGGTATGTGGAACTTGGAAAAATTATTTCAGACTCTACCTGAAGAGTTGGCAAACCATATTGTGCAGAATATTAGACCACCAAATGAATGTGCAGAGTTAGATACACCATTCTGGGTGCTTGAAATAAGAGTTCATTTTTCAGTGAAGTCTGCATGGGATTACTTGCGAATAAGAGACAACCCAAGATTAGCTTACAGGATGATATGGGTCAAAGGCTTACCTTTCAAGATATCTTTCTTCCTGTGGAAGGTGTGGAAAGCCAAACTGCCATTTGATGATTTCTTGCGTAAAATAGGATACTTCATGCCATCTAAATGTTGGTGTTGTGCTGATTCTAAGGATGAGTCATTAGTACATTTGTTCTTCACATCCAATGCAGCTAGGAGTGTTTGGAATTATTTCCTGAGGAGAGCAGGAATTGCATTAGAAGGGTTATCATTACAACAAGTAATTATGAAGTGTTGGACAGCACCAGTTTTTCCCAGATTGAAGCCAGTCTTACAAGCTTTACCTGCATGCATTGTATGGGAACTTTGGAAGAGAAGAAACAGTTTGAAATATGGAGAAGCAGTGTTAGTGAGCAGAGTTATTTACCAGGTGTCATCTACTCTGCAAGCTCTAGTCCAACTGAAAAAACCTGGACTGCATGTGCCTCAAAAGTGGTTGGACTTACTGACAATGATGGAGCAATACACACCTCGATTGAAATATGAAAAGGTGTTATGGGAATTTTCTCCAAGAGGGTGGATCAAAGTAAATACGGATGGAGTATGTAGAGGGAACCCAGGGAGGAGTTCAATTGGTTTCTGCATAAGCGATGAGGTATGTGATTTGATATACACAGAAGGAAGGGAGATTTCTGAAGGAACAAATAATGAATCAGAAGCAGTAGTTATTGTGGAGGCATTGAAGATGTGCAAAAATCTTAATTATTTTTAGATATGGTTGCAGACAGATTCCCTACTACTAAAGAACATTTTAGAGGAATCATGGAAGCCTCCTTGGTGTATTACTGATCATGTAGAGGAGATTTTAAGATTGAAGGAACAAAGTATCTTCAAGGTCACACACATATTTAGAGAAGGGAATACACTAGTAGATCACCTTGCTAATTATGCTCTAGATGAAGGAAATATTAAATGTCATGGTTTCTGGGATATGGACTCAAAAGGAGGGAGGATTATTAATGAAGATAAGATGCAATGTCCCTACATAAGAGTGAAGGTTGCAAGGAATTAGGAGGAAAAGAGGATACAATTCTCTACCATACTCGAATCATTCTTGAGGAGAGTTTGGTAAGAAATTTTAAAGCTAACATTGTTTACTTTCTTGCAGGTACACATTATGTGTTAAAGCCCTATTTTCTTATGGACTCAAAGTTGGTAGTGTTAGTGTTGTACACTTATTTTTCGGACAGAAAGCTGAAGGTAGACACAAGCATGCTCATTTGAAGAATAAAATATAAGCAACAGGAAAGAATCGAGGAATCAGACTCGATTGAAACAAAAGGAACTCAGGCGTGGTGGCAATTACCAAGGGTTTAACTTTGACCTCCATTGTCCTAAAGTATCAAGGAGCACTTCCTATGGACAACTTTATTGTCAAGCATGCTGTTGTTAATTCGACATATGCTTCTTGGAATAGTACTGTTGGGCACGCTTGTCTCTAAAGACGTGCTGGAGCGCAGAGGCATGGAGGCTTCAGTCAACAAATGGAAAAATGCAGCTGCTCAATGCAAGTTTTCACTTTATTCTCCATCTGACGCAAATGGGGAGTTGTTCTTCGATAGAATAGGAAGGCATGCACATGGGGAATCCTAAAAGTGATTCACTGATCACAAAGCTCACGCGTGAACAACTTTCACTTTCGAGGAATACAGATCACAACTCACGCGTGAAAAGCTTTCACGTTGCTTTGTATACACAGCTCGAGATGTTTGTCTCCATGGGAGTGCAAGGGGAGATTCCAAGAGGTATGGGAATTAAAATATTGCACAAAGTGCACGCCTTCACCAAATGCAGCAGCTCTTTTTTCAAAGGAAAGCACATGCTTATGGTGGAAAACAATGGATAATTAACACATTTATTTGTTCAAAAAATCATGGTGCAAATTCGTTCAAAATGGCTGCACATGGTGCAAAATGGCTGCACATGGGAGGAACCAGCATTGATATTTGTTTAATCACTTGGGGAAGACAATAAGGACCTCAATTAGGCACGCCTGGGTCAAAAGATTTATGCTTCACATGCACACAGGATAACGTGCAAAGCAGCACATGCATGCCTGGAGGGACTAAGCTTTGGGCAGACTGTGTCTCTGGAAAATTTGAACGTTACAAGATGCTAAGTTATTGCAAAATGCTCGACAGAACAAATGCACGCCTATGAAATGGTGTTACATTTGACAAAAGGGCCAATTCGAAGCAAGAAGACAAACTTGGGTTTCAATGAAATGGAAACGGGTGAATCTAATTGGCCCACCAGATATGGGCTGTAACGCCACACAAATGGACTGGACATTAAATGAATCACGGATCCATTCATGGACTAGTTTTGTATTATACAATTTTTAGTAGTGATGTTATGATATCAACTTTGAGTACACTACTCAACTTTGATAATAGGGTACATGTAATCTCCAAGGTTTATTCTTTACATTTCGTAGAACATTAAGGCACTTTATTGTTTTCTTCATATTTTATATAAATAAAAACTAGCCTTAGGCACTTGCCTAGCGGATTGCCCAAAAAAAATGTACACCTACAGCTACACCGTTAGTTCCCCAGCAACGGCGCCAAAATTTGATCACGTCCAACTATGCCTTATAAAAAGGACTAAGCGGTCACTGCAAATATAATCCGGTTTACAAGTCCGAAGTCGAATCCCACAGAGAACTAAGACTTAGCTACAACTGTTCACTATCACCAAGAAGACAAGTTTGAACAATTCCTAACTTATAGATATTAATATTCTTCTGTTTAACTGATTAACTAACAAATTAAAATAGTAAATTGACAACTAAAGATACTAAGGGTTAGAGACAGATTAAGGAGGTCTAGAGTTATGACTTCCCTTATTATCGGAATTCATCCCGCTATATTTTCTATAAATTTGCCTAAGTATTCTCTACCGATCATGAGTGCTCTGACTGTCGTAACTCTCCCCCGAGTAATTATCACAATTTAATAGACATATTCTCCCAAATTACGCTAGCTGGCATTAAGTACGGCTCACTCGGATCGCATCCAAGGTTTCGTTATCCCTAATTCCACCTTTAAACCCTCCGTATTTATCCCTCATATACGTTAGGAGTGATGTTGTTCAACAACTACCTGAATATGTACTCTCTCCCGAGTAATACACACTAAATAGACACAGTCGATTGAGAGCTCTTCAACCAACAACAATAATAACGTAGTTGAACAAATAGAGAAAATACTACAGCAAATCTATATTAACATAACAGGAAAATTATTACGCCCTGCAATATTATGTCGATATTATATCCCGTAGTATTATATTATGATGATGTTATGTTCTGCAGTATTATATTACGATGATGTTAAGCCTTGCAGTATTACATTACGATGATGTTACGCTCTGCAGTAATATATTACGATGATGTTACGCCTTGCGGTATTATAATACGACAATGTTACACCCTGAAGTAATATACGTTGAATTAGTCGTAAGATTATTGAAATCAGCTCAAGGACAAGATTATTTGGAGATTATAAGTATTATGTTATTTCAAACAAGTGACGAGTAAATTTGTGAAGGTGAGAGGGTAAGCAAATCAAAGAAAATGAATTTTGTCGAAGTTTGGCATTTTGGGATAAAATATAGCCCAAGCTAAAATACCCGATATTTATGGACTAGTACCATACAAGGTACCTCATGGCCATGATAGTAAGGTGTATAAAGTGTATTAAAAGCGAGTATTATTTTATGTATTTGAGATAATTCTTAATTATGTGGATAATTGGTTAATTATTGAACTAGTGGAGGTTTAATGAAGTGATTAAGGAATTAAGTGGATGACTTTGGATAAGTCTTGTGACCGCTTACATGGTAGCCCCCCTCCATCCCTTGTATGACTCTTAAGTAATTTAAATAGGTGGCAAGACTAAATTGTAGGAATTGGACAAGTCTTATAAAGTGAGTCATATATCACTTTGGAAAAAGAGAAACATTATATGTCTTAAAGACATAAGGATCATATCTCCATTTTCTAATGTACATGAGATTCCAAGAGACAGAAACATTATATGTCTAAAATATATAAGAATCGTATCTCTATTTTTTAATTTACATGAGATTCCAAGGATCTATAAGACTTATATTCACAAGAAACGTGAACTAACTTTTAGCAAAGTGACGGAGTTGGGGCCAATTTTCATACAAAGTTACACTGTGTAATCATAATGGGATTTTGTGATTCTAAGAGAGCACGGTAAAACCTTTCCCAAGAATATTATACGGATTTTTCCCTGCTCCAGGTATATTAAGGCTATCCCTTCTTTCTTTTGGCATGATCTATACGACACAAACAAAATGTGCAAATGCATAATTTCCATAAATGACTCTATTCATAGAAATATTAGAGATGATTATGTTCTTACTTCCCCATGCATCATATTATTCTATCATTTGTTCATGGGTCTCAGAAAATACGTAAGTTGATAAAGTTTACTTCATGGTATTATTCAAAGGAAAAATGGTCTTATGACACTCTGAAAGATTTTATTGATGTACTTCCCATGCAATGCATTCATGTACATTGACCCATGACCAGGCTTTATATACGTATATATATGTATGTATGTATATATATATATGGGATATGGAAAAAGGTTATGGTGTTATATACGCATCACCACCTGATCAGTTGGTATACGTTGATGATTTGCCCACAGTGATCGAGGATATAATGGGATGCCCTCAGAGGCCTGATGATGTTATAAAACATGTACCTACGCACGACATGACACTCATATGCATATGCATGACAGTATAATTATTTCATAAATTATAGAATTATCCAAACTTACAGGCTGAGACATTTACTCCATATTTCTTCCATGTCTGTTATGTACTTATTTATGTGCCTTACATACTCGGCACATTATTCGTATTGACATCCCTTTTGACTGGGGATGCTGTATTTCATGCCCGAAGGTCCCGATAGACAGGTAGAGGGTCCTCCAAGTAGGGTATCAGCTCAACGGAAGGTGTTGGTGTGCTCCATTCGCTACGGAGTTGCTTGTTTGGTTGGTATGATTTAGACGTGTATTGTTCTTTATAAACATTATGTATTCTTAGAGGCTTGTAGATAGATGTCATGTACGTAAACAATTGTATGGCCTTGTCGTCCTATGTTCAATATATGAGTGGTTATTTTGGCCTTATAGGCCCGTATGTCTTATGTATAAATTGGCATCACATGTTGTATTCTACTTAACTCACGGCAGCCTTCCGGCTCAGTTATCTATGAAAGTATGACATGAAAAGATACATTATGTTGGTACTCGGTTGGGTAAGGTATCGGGTGCCCGTCGCGGCCCATCGGTTTGGGTAGTGACAAAAGTGGTATCAGAGCAGTTCTATCCTAGGGAGTCTACACGTCGTGTCTAGTAGAGTCTCTTTCGTGGGTGTGTCGTACACCACACTTATAAGTAGGAGGCTACAGGGCATTTAGGACTGTCACTGTTTCTTCTTACTCTAGATCGTGTGGTAGAGCTCAGTTGTAAGAACTCAATTTCCTAAACTCTATCTTACTTATAGTACGATGATGCCTACATCTTGAAAGACGGTTGGTAAAAGATATGACTGTGGAAGAGTTGAGTCAGAGGAACTCGACTTTGCATCATGCTTATGATAAGTAAATGTGAGGTGTTCAGCAGATCATGTGTATACTAAGATGTGTAAGCTTCTTGATAAGATCCCTAAGGCAAGAATGTCCATCCATTCTTACGGTAAAAAGGAATAAAGAGGGAGACATAAGTTTCAGCAAGCAAAAGAAGTAAGGTGAAGAAGGGTACGAGGCACCCAGTTAATGAGGATTATCAGTATTACCTTTTCTGGCAAAAAAATATAAGCATTGTGAGTTAACCTCAACAGTAATAGAGGTATGTATGATTGACCACACCCATCTCAATTATACCCTATTGGGGGATAACATGTGTAGATTAAGAAAATGACGGGATATCAGGATCCGACTGGGGTTAGTGCAACCCAAAATGGTGAATTTATTATTTGCGTTAGTTGACATTTCCGAAGGATATTGCAAATGTGCTAATAGATCTCCTTGTGAGACACCTAGATAGCGCACTCTAAAATAGTACAGCTAGATATGAATACTATAAAGATAGATACTGGAAGCCTTGAAGGGATAAATATTACCTTAGTGTGGCTCGCATCCCTAGAAAAGTGAGAACGTTAAGCAACTCGAAGAGCCACTAGATGGAGCAAAGGGGAGCTAAAAGCAAAAGAATGTCTTGTTCGAGTTTTTAGAATAAAGTGATAGGCATAAATGTTAGCAGGGAAATAAGAAGAGAGATAATGAAGCATTATTAATAAGATGTGGTACATGGATGAAAAACGGTAGATCAAAAGATGACAGTATTACAGAATGTAACAACCCGACAGGTCAGTTAGCTTTTAGAACCCTGTCCCCCTAAATAAAAACTTCTCACGCTTGCTTTAACAAATATATGACCCGCGGGGATGGTTGGTTTGAGATTTGGAATGAATTTGGGTTGAAATATACTCATTTGATTCCTTAAGATTTTCTTAAAAGGCTAAGTTTGACTTTGGTCAACATTTTTAGCAAACGGACCCGAATTCGTGTTTTGATGGTCTCGGAGGATCCGTAGGAAAATATGGGACCTAGGCGTATGCCCGGAATTGAATTCCGAGGTCCGTAGCCTGAGTAATGAATTATTATTAGAAATTGTTAAACTGAAATTATAAGGAATTAAAGAAACTAAATAATGATTGATCACATTGGTGTCGGGCTCGTATGTTGGTTCCGGAGCCCAGTACAGGTTCAATATAACATTTAAGACCTGCCCGCAAAATTTGATGTCAATCCGAATAGTATAAGCACGTTTCGGCACATTAGAAGTTAATTTAAGAACTTGAAGTTCATAAGTTTGATTCAATTGGTTTTAGGGGGTGATTCATAGATTTAGCTTTGTTTTGGGTGTTCCAAAGGTTCGAGCGGGTCCGTTTTATGATTTCAGGCGGGGTCGGGAGCCCCGAGCGTCAATAGAACAAGGCTCGAGTGAAGTAGGAAAAGTTGAAAAGAGCTGAAGCATATGGTTTCTGTCATAACCGCACCTGTGGTTGGTCAGCCGCAAGTGCGAAACCGTAAAAGCGGTCGGCCTCTCGTAGATGCAGCCAAACAGGCCAGGCCCAAAACCGCAGAAGCGACTCCCAAGCCGCAGAAGCGGATTCAAAACCGCAGAAGTGGTCCCAACCCCGCTTGGCCAATTCCGCATATGCGGCCACCTTCTCGTAGAAGTGGGACCGCAGATGCGGGAATCACTGAAGCAGTGAGCTTCATTTATTGAAGGCTCCAAGTCATTTTTGGCCATTTTCACTCATCCATTGGGCGATTTTGGAGCTCTTGAGAGAGGACCCTCACCTAGCATTTTGAGGTAAGTTTATCATATCTATTTCTAGTTTAATACTCGAGTCTTGGGTAGATTAACACACAATGATTTAAAATCATGGGGTTAGAGCAAAAACCTAGGGTTTTGACAAAAGTTAGATTTGACCTGAAATTTGCTATGAAATGAATTAGAAATCATATATTATTGATCCTTGGGTTATAAAGAACAACTTTCTTCGAAAAATTTTGGAATCCGGGCACGTGGGCCCGAGGTCGGATTTTAGGAAACTTGTGTTTAAGGTTGGAAAATTGCTTTAATAGTTAGAATGTGATCTTGCGAGCTTATATTGACTAGTTCTTACCCCATTTATTTAGTTTTGTATCGTTCGGCTCTAAATTGAGAAGTTCGGGCTCGTTCTTGGTATTGGAAGTGCACTTTGGAGCGAGGTGAGTCTCCTTTCTAATGTTGTAAGAGAGAATTGTACCCATATGAGTAAAAATTGTATAATTTGACACTAAATGCGGGGGCTATGTACGCACTAAGTGACGAGAGTCTGTGCGTAGCTACTATCATGTAATTGTCCGGGTAGTTTAGGACCCGTATCATGCTATATTTGCCCATGTTATATGTCTTCTTAATAATGTGATCATTTAGGATATGCTGGAGAATTTGAAATGAACATAAGTGAAGATATGTTGTATTAAGCACTTGAAAGAGTTTAATTGAATGTAAATGCGCCTTCTTATACTTTTCTATTGATAATTGATATTTATGGATCAGGCCGACCGCCTCGGTAGAAATAAATGCATCTATAGTTCGCGTCATTCGACCCTCTGGCAGTGTACAGTTTCTTTTTATGTTGGATCGGGCCGTCGACCATGACTTGATGTGAGCATGATATTTATGTGAAATTATTATTGATGACTTACCTGATACATGGTTTGAATTGTAAAGGATTATCCGGAATATTAAATTGACGTGACTTAGAAATTCTTATTTCAACTATTATATAATTGTGACCATTATGTCTGGCATAACATCATATTATATATTGTTTCGCCCTAGTAGGTATCGAGTTGACCTCTCATCTCTAATTCTTTGAGATTAAACGGGATACTTACTGGTACATATTGTTTATGTACGCATGCTATGCTTCAGTACTTAATTGTATAGGCTCCGAGGCAGGTACATCTGGCTATCAAACTGGTGCGCATCCCTGATCATAGTCCGATACTTCCACGGTGAGTTTCTTCCCTTCCTGTGCCGATCAACAGCTGGATGGAGTGTTTCTTACTTTTGACTGTCTATCCTGTTTCAGACAGTAGGATAGATTTATTATTTTTTGTATATTCTACTAGTTGCCCACAGCTTGTGACACCAGGTCTTGGCACACACTTTAGTAAACAGTTCTTTTAGGTTGTATATCTATTATTGAATATTGCCTATTATCACCTATTTTAATTGCAAATTAAGAAAAAAATATTGTAACTGCTTTGGTAAGAAAAATAAAGATTTACTTATACTTCTGCATTGGCTTGCCTAACAACGATTTTGGGTGCCATCACGACCTGAAGTGGAATTTGGATCGTGACAACATGGTATTAGAGCACTAGGTTCACGTAGGTCTCACAAGTCATGGGTAAACCTAATAGAGTCTTGCGGATCGGTATGGAGACATATATATTTATCTTCGAGAGGCTATAGGGTGTTAGGAAACTACTCTTTATTCATTTCCTATCGTGCAGTGGATGGTACACTAAATTTCTCTCTTCTATTCTCTCTTAGATGGTGAGGACACGCACGACAGATGTTCCAGACCCGGGAGGGGCTACTCCCCCCATTGCTAGAGGCTGGAGGAGGGCACCATCCTGAGGTAGGGGACGAGGGCATCCCAGAACTATCCCAGTAGCACCACCAGCAGATCCTGCGGGAGATCCTATCGTTGAGGAGCAGGGCGAGGTGCCCGCAACCGAGCCTACCCTGGCGGACTTTATGATAGAACCGGGTTTCCAGGAGGTCATGGGCTGTATGATATGGTTCATGGACACCATGACTAAGGCTGGTTTATTTCCAGCAGATCCAGCTACATCATAGGCAGGAGGGGGAGCACAGACCCCTGCTGCTCAGGCTCTTGGTCACGCAGCTACAGTGTATCAGACTTCGGGTGCACTACCCACAGTTGGGGCTCAGCCAGTTGCTGCAATGGTGCCCGAGCCCAGACCAGCTGCGGATGGTGACCCATAGAAGTTATTGTATAGATGGACTAGACTTCACCCTCCTATCATCGGAGGTGAGCACCATGAGAATCCCAGGATTTCATTGATAGGTGCAGGGACAGACTGCACAACATGAGGATATTAGAGTCGCATGGAGTTGACTTCACAACTTTTCAGTTGGAGGGCAGGGCCCGTAGATGGTGGTAGTCCTATATTCTTGGCAGGCCAGCAGGTTCTCCTCCCCTCACTTGGGGTCAGTTCACATAGTTATTCTTGGATAGGTATATTCCACCCTCTGAGAGGGAAGAGCTACGGTATCAGTTTGATCATCTTGAGCAGGGTCAGATGTCTGTGACCGATTATGAGGCGAGGTTCTCTGAGTTGTCTCGCCATGCACTCATGATACTTCCTACGGATGCAGAGAGAGTGCAGAGATTTGTTCCGGGGTTGCACCCCGGTATTCGAGCTAGCATGGCCCGAGAGGTAGAGATGGGTATTGAGTATCAACTAGTAGTGGAGATTTCTCGCAGGATTGATGGTTATCGCCAGAGGGATAGAGAGCAGTTTCAGCAGGAAAAGTGGGCCCGATTTTCTAGAGAGTTCAGAGGTGCCCCAGCCAGGGGTATGGGAAACACAAGGAGCGGTCAGGCCAGCAGGTCCCCGTATTCAGCACCACCACCACCTCCCCGAGGTGGTCTAGTGAGACCTTATTTCAGTGCGATACCGGAGAGTTCATACCGCCCACCAGCTATTCAGGGTTCCTTCGGCGGGTATTGAGGTCCTCGGGGTTCTTCTGGTTCTTATTTCAGTGCTATGCCGGAGAGCTCATACCATCCACCGACTATTCAGGCTTCTTCTAGTGGGTCTATAGGACATTAGGATCAGCCATCAAGGCAGTAGGTCATCGCACCACAGGGTTGTTTCGAGTGCGGAGACCTTGGTCATATGAGGAGATACTTCCCCAGGCTTTGGGGCAAGGCATACAGCAAGGTCAGCTGCCTATGATTTTAGCATCGTCTTCCCCACCACCTAGAGGTGGAAGGAAAACTAGTAGGGGCTGTCCTAGAGGTGGAGGCCAGGCAAGGAGAGGTCAGTCAGCTACTGCTCAGTCAGGTGGAGGCCATCCAGCTAGCGCTCCAACCAGATTTTATGCTCTTCCAGCTAAGCTAGATGCATTGGCCTCAGATGCCATCATCACAGGTATTATTTCTATCTGCGGTAGAGATGCTTCGATATTATTTGATCTAGGGTCTACCTATTCGTATGTGTCATCTCTATTTTCTCGTGTTCTAGTTATTGCTCCTGAGCCCTTGGGTACTCATATTCATGTGTCCACTCCTGTGGGTAATTCTGTGGTTGTGGATCGGATCTATCGGTCCTGTGCGGTCACATTCTGTGGTTTCGAGACTAGAGCAGATCTCATGTTGCTCGATATGATCGATTTTGAGATCATCCTGGGCATGGATTGGTTATCTTTGTATCACGATGTCCTAGATCGCCATGCCAAGACCATTACTTTAGCGATGCCAGGGTTGCCAGGGTTGGAGTGGAAGGGTTCCACAGTTGATACATCTAGCCGAGTTATGTCTTTCCTGAAGGCTCGGCAAATGGTCGAGAAGGGGTGTTTGGCTTATTTGGCTTATGTTCGGGACACCACCGCAGAGACTCCGACGATTGATTCAGTTCTAGTAGCTCGAGAGTTCGCCGATGTGTTTCCTTCTGATCTTCCTGGTATGCCACCGGATCATGATATTGATTTCTGTATTGCTTTGGCTCCAGGCACCCAACCTATATCTATCCCACCGTACCGAATGGCTCTGAAAGAGTTGAAAGAGTTGAAGGAGAAGCTTGAGGAGTTGTTAGCAAAGGGGTTTGTTAGACCCAGTGTATCGCCTTGGGGTACACTAGTGTTATTTGTGAAGAAAGAGGATGGGACTATGTGGATGTGCATTGATTACCGCCAGTTGAACAAAGTCGCCATCAAGAACAAGTATCCATTGCCTCGCATCGATGATTTGTTTGACCAGTTGCAAGGTTTTAGGGTGTTCTCTAAGATCAACTTGAGGTCAGGGTACCATCAGTTGAGGATTCGGGACTCGGATATTCCGAAGACCGCATTCCAGACTAGATATGGCCATTATGAGTTCCTGATGATGTCATTTGGCTTGACTAATGCCCCAGTAGCATTTATGGAATTGATGAATAGGTATTCAGACCTTATATTGATTCCTTTGTCATCGTATTCATTGACGATATCTTGATATACTCACGTACCCTGGGGGAGCATGAGTAGCATTTGAGAGTAGTGCTTCAGACCTTGCGAGAGCATAAGCTATATGCTAAGTTCTCCAAGTGTGAGTTTTGGCTAGAGTCGGTGGCATTCTTGGGGCATGTGGTGTCAGGAGAGGGTATTAAGGTGGATCCCAAGAAGATCGAGGCAGTTCAGGGTTGGCCACATCCTACTTCAGTGACCGAGATCAGGAGTTTCCTGGGGTTAGCAGGTTATTACAGACGATTCGTGCAGGGTTTTTCATCTATTACATCACCTCTGACTAGATTGACCCAGAAGGGTGCTCCTTTCCATTGGTCCGATGATTGTGAGGCGAGCTTTCAGAAGTTCATGACAGCTTTGACTATAGCACTAGTTCTTGTGTTGCCTTACGGTTTGGGGATGTATACGGTATATTTTGACGCTTCGCGCATTGGATTGGGATGTGTATTGATGCAGGAGGGGCGAGTTATTATATATGTTTCACGTTAGCTGAAGATCCATGAGAAGAATTATCCTGTGCATGGTTTGGAGTTGGCCGCGATTGTTCGTGCTCTTAAGATATAGAGACATTATTTGTACGGGGTATCATATGATGTTTATACTGATCATCGCAGTTTACAGCACTTTTTCAAGCAGAGGGATCTCAATTTGAGGCAGTGTAGATAGCTTGAGTTGCTGAAGGATTACGACATCACCAATCTTTATCATCCGGGCAAGGCAAATGTGGTCACAGATGCCTTAAGCAGGAAAGCAGAGAGTATGGGTAGCTTGGCATTCATTCCAGTAGAGGAGAGGCCACTGGCTTTGGACATTCAGTCATTAGCTAATAGACTTGTGATGTTGGATATTTCAGAGCCCAGCCGAGTTCTCGCGTGTGTTGTTGCTCAGTTTTCATTATTGGGGCAGATCAAGGCCCAGCTGTTTGATGATCCACATTTGGTGGTTCTCAGAGAGACCGTGCTCAAGGGCAGTGCCAAGGAGGTTTCTATTGGCAAGGATGGGGTTTTGCGGCTCTAGGGTTACCTATGTGTTCCTAATGTTGATGGTCTGAGGGAGAGGATATTAGAGGAGGCACACTGTTCACGGTATTCCATTTATCCTAGTTCGACGAAGATGTATCGTGACTTGAGGCAGCATTTTTTGTGGCGGAAAATGAAGAAGGACATTGTGGAGTATGTGGCTAAGTGTTTGAATTGCCAGCAGGTTAAGTATGAGCACCAAAGGTCGGGTGGCCTATTTCAGCAGATGCCTATACCAGAGTGGAAGTGGGAGCGCATTATTATGGACTTCGTAGTTGGATTGCCCCGGACCTTGCAGAAGTTTGATGCGGTATGGGTCATTATTGACAGATTGACCAAGTCGGCGCACTTTATTCTGGTTGTGACTACTTACACTTCAGAGAGGTTGGCCCAGATTTACATTCGGGAGATAGTCAGGCTGCACGGTGTGCCCATTTCCATCATATCATATAGGGGCCCTCAGTTCACTTCCTATTTTTGGAGATCCGTTCAGAGTGAGTTGGGGACCCCTGTAGAACTTAGCACAGCATTCCATCCTCAGACCGACTGGTAGTCGAAGCGGACAATTCAGATTTTGGAGGACATGCTCAGAGCATGTGTGATTGACTTTGGAGGACAGTGGGATCACTTCTTGCCTTTGGTAGAGTTTTCTTACAACAACAGCTATCAGTCCAACATTGAGATAGCTCCATTTGAGGCTTTATACGGTCGGCGGTGTCGTTCTCCTATCGGGTGGTTTGAGCCTAGTGAGGGTAAATTATACGGTATAGATTTGTTCCAAGATGCCTTGTACAAGGTAAAGTTGATTCAGGAGAGGCTTCACGCAGCTCAGTCCAGATAGAAGAGTTACGCGGATCAAAAGGCGCGTGATGTATCATTCATGGATGGCGAGAAGGTCCTCTTGAAAGTCTCTCCAATGAAGGGTGTTATGAGGTTCGGGAAGAAGGGCAAGTTGAGCCAAAGGTTTATTGTCCCATTTGAGGTGTTGAGGCGAGTTGGGGAGGTTGTTTACGAGCTTGCTTTACCCCCCAGTTTATTGGGAGTTCACCCAGTTTTTCACGTGTCTATGCTTTGGAGGTATCATGCCGACTTGTCCCATGTGTTGGACTTCAGTACTATTTAGTTGGATGAGAGCCCGAGTTATGACGAGGAGCCAGTTTCCATTATTGATAGACAGGATCGCCAGTTAAGATCCAAGAGGATTTCAGCGGTAAAGGTCCAGTGGAGGGGCCAACCAGTCGAGGAGGCGACCAGGGAGTCCGAGTAGGACATGCGGAGCAGATACCCACAGTTATTAAGCACCTCATTTACTTTTCTATCTCCGTTCAAGGACGAATGTTTGTTTAAGAGGTGGAGAATGTAACGACCCGACTAGTCATTTTGCTTTTTAGAACCCCGTCCCCCTAAAAAAAAACTTCCCTCGCTTGCTTTAACTAATTTACGACCCGCCGGGATTGTTGGTTTGAGATTTGGAATGAATTTGGGTTGAAATATGCTCATTTGATTCCTTAAGATTTTCTTAAAAGGCTAAGTATGACTTTGGTCAATATTTTTAGCAAACGGACCCGAATTCGTGTTTTGACGGTCCCGAAGGATCTGTAGGAAAATATGGGACTTGGGCATATGCCCGAAATCGAATTCCGAGGTCCCTAGCCCGAGTAATGAATTATTATTAGATTTTGTTAAACTGAAATTCTAAGGATTTAAAGAAACTAAATAATGATTGATCCCATTGGTGTCGGGCTCGTATGTTGGTTCTGGAGCCCAGCACATGTCCAATATAACATTTAAGACCCGCCACGCAAAATTTGGTGTTAATCCGAGTAGTATAAGCACGTTTCGGCACGTTAGAAGTGAATTTAAGAACTTGAAGTTCATAAATTTGATTCAATTGGTTTTAGGGGGTGATTCATAGATTTAGCGTTGTTTCGGGTGTTCCGAAGGTTCGAGCGAGTCCGTTTCATGATTTCAGACTTGTCGGTATATTCGGGCATGGCTCGGGAGCCCCGAGCGTCAATAGGATGAGGCTCGAGTGAAGTTGGAAAAGTTGAAAAGAGCTAAAGCATCTGGTTTCTGTCATAACTACACCTGCGGTTAGTCAGTCGCAGGTGCGAGACCGCCAAAGCGGTCATCCTCTCACAGATGCGGCCAAGGCAGGCCAGGCCCAAAATAGCAGAAGCGGCTCCTAAGCCGCAACAGCAGCTTCAAGACCGCAGAAGCGGTCCCAGCCCTGCTTGGCCAATTCCACAGATGTGGCCACCTTCTCACAGATGCGGTCCCCTGACCGCAGATGCGGAAATCACTGAAGCAGTGAGCTTCATTTATTGCGGGCTCCAAGTCATTTTTGGCCATTTTTCACTCATCCATTGGGTGATTTTTGAGCTTTTGAGAGAGGACCCTCTCCTACCATTTTGAGGTAAGTTTATCCTATATATTTCTAGTTTAATACTTGAGTCTTGGGTAGATTAACACACAATGATTTAAAATCATGGGGTTAGAGCAAAAATCTAGGGTTTTGACAAAAGTTAGATTTGACCACGAAATTTGCTATGAAATGAATTAGAAATCATATATTATTGATCCTTGGGTTATAAAGAACAACTTTCTTCGAAATATTTCGGAATCCGGGCACGTGGGCTTGAGGTCGGATTTTAGGAAACTTGTGTTTAAGGTTGGAAAATTGCTTTAATAGTTAGAATGTGATCTTGTGAGCTTATATTGACTAGTTCTTACCCCATTTATTTAGTTTTGTATCGTTCGGCTCTAAATTGAGAAGTTCGGGCTCGTTCTTGGTATTGGAAGTGCACTTTGGAGCGAGGTGAGTCTCCTTTCTAATGTTGTAAGAGAGAATTGTACCCATATGAGTAAAAATTGTATAATTTGACACTAAATGCGGGGGCTATGTACGCACTAAGTGACGAGAGTCTGTGCGTAGCTACTATCATGTAATTGTCCGGGTAGTTTAGGACCCGTATCATGCTATATTTGCCCATGTTATATGTCTTCTTAATAATGTGATCATTTAGGATATGCTGGAGAATTTGAAATGAACATAAGTGAAGATATGTTGTATTAAGCACTTGAAAGAGTTTAATTGAATGTAAATGCGCCTTCTTATACTTTTCTATTGATAATTGATATTTATGGATCAGGCCAACCGCCTCGGTAGAAATAAATGCATCTATAGTTCGCGTCATTCGACCCTCTGGCAGTGTACAGTTTCTTTTTATGTTGGATCGGGCCGTCGACCATGACTTGCTCCTGATATTTATGTGAAATTATTATTGATGACTTACCTGATACATGGTTTGAATTGTAAAGGATTAACCGGAATATTAAATTGACATGACTTTGGGTCTTGACACAGAATCTATAGTCAAGTGAAGGGAGAGACGAGAGGTGACAAGCCTCGAGACAACAAAAGAATATAGGCCATAAAGTCATATCTTCATTTCGAGAAATAACTTCGTGACTCTAATGTGATTACCAGAAGGAAAATTTAGACCCAAGAGTGATGGAAATCAGTATGGGCTGGTGAACAAGATATACTAAACATGAACTAGGGACCGAGTGATTTTATAATAGTCGGCATCATGAGAATTTCAGGTATTGCATTCTGTAATAATAGAATGGACAACAAAAGAATAATCTTTAAAGGTCATTTGGGAAGACCCTTTCCTAAAGCAACCAATGTGAGCAAAGTTAAGCTTAAGGGACTATGTGTGCCAATTACACTAAGTGTCACCCTCGTGATTAAGGAAATTTGTTATCCTTGGTACAGAAGGATTACCGCAAGGCGAGTAAGGGTCATCGATGATGTGAAAAGACGCCAAAGGTGATGAAGTAAAATATCTACACTTAAATCATCATAGCTCTAGATCTTAGTACTCCCCTAAAGGGGGGAATATGGAGTGATGTGACATTAAGTCAAAATTAAGTGGTTCTAGTAACTATGGAATGGTAAAGGAAGAATGCGATAAAAATGAAAGGGATGAGATTGCACTTATTCAAATCCTACAGATATGTTATAATTCCAGAACGTTATGCAAGCACGATGTTAAGGAAATGAAGTCGAGGTTTATGCCTAGGATGTCATTGATAAGTAAGAAGCCAGTGCAAGATGTAAGTTAAGACAAAGGAAATAACTCAATAAAGATTATGAAGAGTAATGATATGCGAATGGGCCAACGAGTACTTAGTAGTTGATTCAGGAAGAGCCTAGTTATGGCTAGTCAAGAGGATACCAACAAATCAGCAGGTTGTGCAAGATAAATATAGTAAAGCCTAATATAGTGAATTCAGCCCCGCAGTAATGATATTTTAATACTTGAGAAATATTCAGATAAGGAGTCGGGGTAGATAAAGGTACCATATGAGTGTTACTGGAAAAAAAAAGGTGCCACTGGGAAGACAGTCCAAAATAACAAGTTCAGAAGCAACTCTACAAGCACAAGGTGGTGGAAGTAAGTAACTACGGATAAGTATAGGCAAGGAAGGACATCAGAAGGTTCATTGAGTAGACAATGTAGTAAGCTCACAGCTTTACAAGAGTCGGAGGGTCCTCCCTAAGTAATACAATGAAAGACTAGCTAAGGAAAATAAGGAATAAGGCTACAACCTAAACTCAGTGACCTAAAGAGGAAATGGTCTTATAACAACAGTCTCACAACAACATTGTAAGCACTCCAAAGGAAAGTGCACCTACCGTGTCTAATGAACGGGAAGTAAAATTAAAAGTAATATTCGAGATCATATTAGTTACACAAAAACTCTGGAATATATGGGCACTAAGATAAGCTAAGTATTGACGCAACAAGAGGGCAGAAAAATAAGGAAAAGTAATAGCTTACGTTTAAAGAAAACTGAGAAGGAACGAAAGAATCATTCGATCAGTGATCCAGAGTTGGTTACGTTATGAACGCACTTAAGAGTTCGGAGTATTATCCAAGAAACATATATGTCGACAATCATACAGCCGTAAAAGATTCTGGTATAAGTTAAAAGAAAGAATTGAGCCCAGGTCATAGACAAAGGAATGAATTGTTAGAAGATTGTATCATGGGTATTCCATAGCGTCCATGGAAGGCTAAAGTAATAACTAATACCATGAAACACAGAACGGGAGATAACTTAAGCCGACATAAAGGTCGATCGAAAGAAGGAGGAAACTAAAGAGTTACATCAACAAAGTAAATCATGAATCCGATTATTGGACTCAGAAGTTATAGGAATCATGATTGAGAACATAGAAGAATCACTCTTATTATTAGAGGTGCAAGAAAGATAGCACAACAACCATATTCTATAACGGCTCTACGATAAAGCCAGTTTTAAAAATACCAGCCTCATAAGAATTCAGTATGGAGCTCCCACCAGAATGTATAGGCACCAGAGGTGCAAGTATTATAATAGAGCTTCAAATGGTGGACATGATTTATACATGTGTGGGAGGAAGAGAGATAGAAGAATATGAGGTGATATTTTAAAGTAAGTACGACAAAAGTAAACAACGTACGAAATACTCAAGTATAGAAGGATGAGAGCGGTCCATACTTCAAGTAAAAGACTAGAAGTGTTGGGATTTAGTACCCAAGAATGATAGCAACGTTGTCAGTGGCATATCTTCTAGCCTACGGTTTTTAAGTACCGAAAGGTCTAATCAGAGAGTAAAAGAAGATTTAGAGATGATTCAATGTCTCGCTTGATGTTCCAGAAAAGCATAAGAGAATCAATCGAAGCTAAAGTATGATAGAACGATAAAGTTTTAGGAAAACAGGAGTAAGGATAAGAAAAGGTAAGTGAAAAGGTGATAAGAATGGATAAGTTCTTGAGATTAAGCTCATGAAAATAAGAGAGATGATGGATTCTCTAAGTTATAGAAGGCTCAGTATAGCCAGAATGAACTCAAAGGAGTCTAAAACTAGTAGCATTTAGAAGAGATAGAATGCTACCCTGGTAGTGGAATAAGGGCGTAATTGTGATAGATAAAGAATAACGTTCGGGCCTTCGATTGAGTAATGACTTGAAGAGGATTGCATAAATTGTAAGGGGCTAAAATACCCATATAAGGTGAGTCACATTGGGATGCTATAAAGTGCGGTTATGGAAGTATAGTATCACCCCTAGGATCAACCTAATTACTCTTGATGTCCCCGATGAGACGCGAGCCCTAGTGGCGGTGTTACATAAAAGATCAAGTTATCAGTGGTAGATAATGAGTCAACTTAAGGTGAATCAACAGTAGATTGATAAAAGTCCAATAGTATGAGGTTAGGTTACACCATCAGTTTTAAGGATAAGCAACGAGAGTAACCTGGAGTTGGTTGCAGACCTCAGTAATGATAAATCGAAGTAAGAATTATAGTATAGTGTGACCAATGTAGAGGCAGTAAAATCATACGAATGGATAATCAGGTCTATGAAATAAGATATAGGCATATTTGCAAGTTCTACAAAGTACCGAGCGAAGAACTTCAGTACACCTGTAGATGCCCAGAGAGGAATCCTATTAAGCCTTGTATATGTTTACAAAGCAAGGCCTAGAGATTGGCTAAAAACTGGACGAAAAAGGATAGAAGAGTCTTATAGGCACACTTACAAGTTCAGTATCGTAGAGGTAGCATGATAGAAGGTAGCAACAGTTACGAGATTTGAAAGAATTCGATCACAAGTCATGGCATGGGAAAGAGACCTAAAGGGGCAATGCCCTGGCCTTTAGATTTATTCATAGAACAACTACGTAAATGGCAAGGAGAGTATTAATGTATTCACAAGAGCTATAAGTTATGAAAATAATAAGAGCATCAGTCAACATTCGCGGACGAATGTTCCAAAGGGGGAATGATGTTATGGCCCGCAATATTACATCGATATTACGTCCCGTAGTATTATATTACGATGATGTTACGTTCTGCAGTATTATATTACGATGATGTTACGCCTTGCAGTATTACATTACGATGATGTAACGCCCTACAGTATTATATTACAACATTATTACGCCATGCAGTAATGTACGTTAAATTTGTCGTAAGATAATTGACATCAGTTCAAGGACAAGATTATTTGGAGATTATAAGTATTATGCTTTTTCAAACAAGTGACGAGTAAATTCATGAAGGTGAGAGGGTAAGCAAATCAAAGAAAATGAATTTTGTCGAAGTTTGACATTTTGGGGTAAAATACGGACCAAGCTAAAATACCCGGTATTTATGGACTAGTACCATACATAGTACCCCCATGGCCATGATAGTAAGGTATATAAAGTGTATTAAAAGTGAGTATAATTTTATGTATTTGAGATAACTCTTAATTATGTAGATAATTGGTTAATTATTGGACCAGTGGAGGATTAATGAAGTGATTAAGGAATTAAGTGGATGACTTTGGATAAGTCTTGTGACCGCTTACATGGCAGCCCCCCTCCATCCCTTGTATGACTCTTAAGTAATTTAAATAGGTGGCAAGACTAAATTGTAGGAATTGGACAAGTCTTATAAAGTGAGTCATATATCACTTTGGAAAAAGAGAAACATTATATGTCTTAAAGACATAAGGATCATATCTCCATTTTCTAATGTACATGAGATTCCAAGAGACAGAAACATTATATGTCTAAAATACATAAGAATCATATCTCTATTTTTTAATTTACATGAGATTCCAAGGATCTATAAGACTTATAATTCACAAGAAACGTGAACTAACTTTTAGCAAAGTGACGGAGTTGGGGCCAATTTTCATACAAAGTTACACTATGTAATCGTAACGGGATCTTGTGATTCTAAGAGAGCACGGTAAAACCTTTTCCAAGAATATTATACAGATTTTTCCCTACTCCGGGTATGTTAAAGCTAACCCTTCTTTCTTTTGGCATGATCTATACTACACAAACGAAACGTGCAAAGGCACAATTTCCATAAATGACTATTCATAGAAATATTAGAGATGCTTATGTTCTTACTTCCCCATGTATCATATTATTCTATCATTTGTTCATGGGTCTCAAAAAAATATGTAAGTTGATAAAGTTTACTTCATGGTATTATTCAAAGGAAAAATGGTCGTATGACACTCTAAAAGATTTTATTGACGTACTTCTCATGCATTGCAATCATGTACGTTGACCCATGACCAGATGGAGTTATATATGCGTATATATGTATGTATATATATATATATATATGTGTGTGTGTGTATATGGGATATGGAAAAAGTTATGGCGTTATATACGCACCACCACCTGATCAGCTAGTATACATTGATGATTTGCCGACAGTGACCGAGATAATATGATGGGATGCCCTCAGAGGCCTGATGATGTTATGAAACATGTACCTATGCACGACATGGCATTCATATGCATATGCATGACAGTATAATTATTCTATGAATTACAGAATTATCCAGACTTACAGGTTGAGTCATTTACTGCATATTTCTTCCATATCTGTTATGTACTTATTTATGTCACTTACATACTCAGTACATTATTCGTACTGACGTCCTTTTTCTTGGGGATGCTGCATTTCATGCCTGCAGGTCCCGATAGACAGGTCGAGAGCCCTCCAAATAGGCTATCAGCTCAGCGGAAGGTGTTGGTGCAGTACATTTGCTTCGGAGTTGCTTGTTTGGTTGGTATGATTTAGACGTGTATTGTTCTTTATGAACATTATGTATTCTTAGAAGCTTGTAGATAGATATCATGTACGTAAAAGATTGTATGGCCTTGTCGGCCTATGTTCAGTATACGAGTGGTTATTTTGGCCTTATAGGCCTGTATGTCTTATGTATAAATTGGTATCACATGTTGTATTCTACTTAACTTGCGGCAGCCTTCCGCCTCAGTTATCTATGAAAGTATGACATGAAAAGATACGTTATGTTGGTACTCGGTTGGGTAAGGTATCGGGTGCCCGTCGCGGCCCATCGGTTTGGGTCGTGACAAAAATCATCCTCCAATAGGTTCTGTCAAAATTCTAGATAACAAATTAGCTATTTGTAATAATATGCAAAACTATAATACTAGAATTCATAACCAATAATGGAAATAGGAAGAAGGAAGTGAAAAACTCGAAGAAGAATTTTTCCGCCTTGCTCCTTGTGTGTTCTTGCCTCCTTAGGTCTAAATTATGTCAAAAGCATGTCAAAGGTGCTCAAAATACCGTTTTCCATGTATATATACCAAGTAGAGTCGGGCCCAAACAATTATACCTTCTCCTATGCTAAAAAGGACACTTTTCCAGGTCATGATGGCCGCGGCCGCGGATCTGACCGCGGATTTTGCATAGTGTTCTGTCCGCAGCCGCGGATTCGATCGCGGACCTGACCATGGATTGTTTGGAATTTGGAAAAACTTAAAACATAAAATTTGTAGCCCTTTGAATTAGATTTCCAATCATATATTGTGGAGCCAAAATGGAGTTCTGAGCGAAAAGTTATTTGCATTTTACTAGACAGTGCACAATATGCCTACTTGATTCTTTGTTCGTTCTTAACTATCATCTATTGATCCCCAAACACGGTCTTGACTTAATTACTTAGGCTTTTACTCAGACTTCAAAGCTCCAAATCACTTAAATTTATTTCATAACATCTACATAGCTTGGAATCACTCCTACAAGGGATAAAACACACAATTAATGCAAAACACTAGCGATTAAAGCTCAAACCCAATTAAAGTGCAGTAAATTAGAGTGTAATAAGCGACTAAGATATGTAATTATAGCCTATCATCACATAATTCTTGCAATTACTTGTTCTCATCCTGTCTAAATTTTGTTGACGGTCAATATGATTCTCACTAGGATCTATACTTAGCATAATTTGAACCTTTTTTTCTTACTATGAGTCTGTGTATATCAATCCTGCAAATTTGTTATGTTAATGTGTGACTACCTACGCATTAGGTGTTGAACTTGGTCTTCTGAAACTTTGTTAAGTTTGTTCTTAAAACCTAAAGCCTGTTTGATTATTTGCTATATGTGCTCAACTTGACTATGTTTGTACCCTTCAGTTCTGTCGCTCAGGTATTGTCCATTCTCCCTCGTTATCACTTATATTATTCTGAACTCTTTATTCCTACCCGGCTGAAAGCCAAGTCTATCAAGGCTCTTGTTACTGACCTCCCTAGTGTGAGCATTGCTTGAGTCCAATTAAGGCCCTTGTGAACTCTGAAACACTAGGACTTGGTCCCCAGTCATTTCTTGAATCTCCTCTATTAACCTTCCTAGTATGAGCACTGCCCTGGGGTTTTAAAGCCATTGGGAATTCTGACACAATAGGATCCAAGGTTCCTTGCCACTTTGTCCTAATTGCTCAATTATGTCCCATTTCACTTGTTGAATAAGCCAATGGGCTTGTGTACATGGTTGTTTTCGAATCTTTGATGGTTACTGGATTCTGGCTATGACTTATGGGCTGTTGTGAACTATGTGGACTTGAAATTGAAGAATTGGCCTGGTCGGGTATACTTTGGGCCTGTTGTAGTCCCACTATAGTTATTTTATAACTTTGTAATTTATTTCATTTATTGGGCTTGTAATAATGATTTAATAACAATTGGGGTGTTAGTAAAATTGGGGAAATGGGTTTATTCTAATGCTTGCATGAAACGGGTAGAAATCCTACCTATAGGTACTTAATTGCTTGAACATATTCTACTTATTTATGTGTTAGATAACCTGTCTATAGGACTTTAATGTTCAGTTCATTCAACATGTTCGGATCCATATGTTTTATTGTATATCATGCCTACACAAAATAAAATGACCAAGCTTTCAATTGCAGCATGTTCAATAGATATCATGATCATAGAATTCTATTAGCTTATGTTCACTAGAAGTCATGCCTATAGGAGCTAAGTATATAAAAAATTAGTTTCAATCGCTAATCATTAGAAATCCTGCATATAGGGTAACCCACTCGCTTTAAGTGTTGATATTGAACTTCCAACTACTGCATATAGATATTATGTCTATAGGTTTAAACACCATAATCTGTAATTTTAGTAATCAGTACGCAATATTAGGCTCCCTAAAATATAAAGTTATTCAGAAAGTATGCCTCTAAAATAACACAGCGCATCTAAAACTGCATGCATGCTTGAATTCCAAAGTCACATAAAAAAAATGTCCATGGGCTTAATGGCTTTAATTCGCCTCAATTTTGAAACTGTCAAACACCTAATTTTTCTGTGTGCATTTGTTGTCTAAGTGGGGAGGCTAACCTGAGCCATTAACTACTTTTATGTGAAGTCAAACTTGTTTTGTATGTCACTTAGTTTTTCTCATTTTTTGAGTAACTTAAGTTAGGTCTAGAACCACCCAAAATAGAGGTCTGAACGCCTCCTGGACCATATGCATGGGACGGGTAGTGCACGCATAAGGAACGGTTTAGAATCAACTAGTGCGCTTTAGGTAACAACTTAAAGATAGTAATCGGGTAGAAGGAGATGATAGTATGTGCCTGCTTAATAATATGAGTAATACCTCATCTTGAGGGTGTTACGAAGTATTATTTATGTTGCACAGGGTGATCCTTTAGGCTAAAAAATTTAGGACCTCACCATCTTGTCTTTAAATCAATTATTTGTGTTTAATAATGAACTTCCGAAACTCCTTGTTTTTCTTGTCTCTGATCACATAGACTAATTCATATAATTCGAGTTAGGCCAGGGCCCACAGTTATGGACCTTGAAAAGTGCCTAACACCTTCTCTTCAAGGTAATTTCGAGCCCTTACCCGATCTTTGGTGACGCAAACTGGTTAACCTGAGTTATTTGAAAATAGGTGCCATAACGCACCTTAAACTCGTTAGGTGGTGACTCTCTCTTTTAACACCTTTCCTTAAAAGAGTTGTCATGTGTCGAAACCTGATTTCGCGAGAAAAAGGGGTACAATAATGTTATCCCAGCAGTATCATGCCCTAATGATTTTGTGAATCGGTGATTCAGTGCCGGAATGGTTCCCACAAGTGCCTTCATGGACCTCTCGTAAAACATAATCGGTCTCCTCTGCGTGTAGGGACTTAACTAGCATGTCATCGATATAAACTTCCATTGACTTACCTATTTATTCTTTGAACATTTTATTTACTAGGCATTGGTAAGTAGCTCCTGCATTTTTTAGCCCAAAGGGCGTTACATTATAACAATATGTTCCATACTTGGTGATAAACGAAGTCATTTCCTGGTCTTCCGGGTTCATTTAAATTTGATTGTACTCGGAATAGGCATTGAGAAGGTAAGGATCTCGTGGCCAGTTGTGGCGTCGATCATGCGATCGATGTTAGGCAGTGGAAAAGAATCTTTAGGGTATGCTTTGTTTAAATATTTATAATCTACATACATTCTAATTTTGTTCCCTTTTTAGGGACTACGACTACATTGGCTAACCATTCGGGATATTTTACCTCCCGAATGGACCCTATTTTGAGAAGTTTCGTTACTTCGTCCTTTATGAATGCGTGCTTTACCTCGGACTGGGGTCTTCTCTTCTGCTTTACCGGTTTGAACCTAGGGTCCAGGCTTAGCCGATGCGTCGTTATCTCTGGTGGGATCCCTATCATGTCTAAATGGGACAAAGCAAAACAATCCATGTTATCAATAAGAATTGAATAAGCTTTTTTCTGAGTTTTGGAGTTAACCCCGTTCCCAGGTATACCTTTTGCTCGAGCAGGTACTCGATCAATATAACCTGTTCCAGCTCTTTGATCGTTGATTTGGTGGCATCGGAATCTTCGGGAACAATAAAGGTTCGAGGGGTCAGAAAATCCTCCTCCTCTTCTTCTATCTTCTACTTTCCCGATTCGGTCAAGGCTGGTGGTTGTGATTGCTATTTGGCTTCATATTTATCTTTGATGCTCGACCTATCCGATGTTGATAACGTCGATACCGATATTACCTCGTCGACCGCAAACATTTCCTTTGCAGCATGCTACTCCCTGTATAATGTTTTTACACCATCCGACGTCGAGAATTTCATTATTTGGTGGAGAGTTGAAGGGACTACTCTCATATTATGGATCCAAGACCTTCTAATTAAGGCATGGAACTTGGTATCTTGAATGGTTCTAGCCATGTTCACTGGTAGAGTAATCTCCCCTTTAGTTGTTTCACTGGCCATATTGAAGTTATTTAAGACCCGAGCTGCGGGCATGATTTGATCTTGTAGGTCGAGCTGCTCCACGACCCTCGATTGAATGATATTCGTTGAGCTACCTGGATCCACTTAAACACGCCTAACTTGAACTTTATTTAATATGACAGAAATTACTAGAGCGTCGTTGTAGGGCTGACAAATACCTTCTGCTTCTTCGTCGTTGAATGATAAGGAACCTTTGGGCACATAATCTTGGGTTCGTTTCTCCCTAGTAATTGATACCTTAGTGCGTTTGAATATAGGCCATTGTGGAATATCGACCCCACCGACGATCATATGAATGACATGTTGAGGTTCCTCCTATTTATTTTTCCTGTTGGCATCTCTTTCCCTGAAATGATTCTTGTCTCGATCTCTAAGGAACTCTCGAAGGTGGACATCGTTGAATTGATGAGCTACCTCCTCCCTTAATTGCCTGCAATCCTCGATCTTGTGACCATGCGTGCCATGATACTTGCACATCAAATTTGGGTTTCTTTGGGAAGGATCGGTTTGTATGGGTCTAGGCCACCTAGTATCTTTGATCCTTTTGATAGACGATACAATGCCCGATGTGTCGATGCTAAAGTTATATTTCTAAAACCGAGGTGCCTCAATAGGATCGGCATGTTTATCAAAACCACTTTTGCTCGTAAGTCCCCGAGAATTCTATCCTCGATCACTTCTTTAATCATTCCGGGCTAAATTGCGTCTTGAACCATTGTTCCTTCGATCAGCGGTATATGGTTGATATCATTCCATGTTCGACCTTGGCTCCTTGTCGACGTTCCTCTAGGTTTTAACTGTCGATTTGTTTGGATGTACTGACCCAAAAAGAGCTCTTAATTGGTCGTCCTCGACCCTGATCTTCGATTGATATCAATTGTGCATATCTGCCCAAGTTACAGCTGGATACTCGATCAAATTTTGTTTCAACTGTCGTGATGCTACTGAACTCCACTTGTTCAAACCTTGGGTCAAAGCTTGAATGGCCCAATCATCTGTGACCGGTGGTAACTCCATGCATTCCATTTGAAATCGGGATACGAACTCCCTCAGCATTTCGTTATCCCATTGTGTTACCTTGAAAAGGTTCGATTTTCTTGTTGCGACCTTTATGTCCCCAGTGTGTGAATTTATGAAAGAATCTGCTAACATGGCAAATGAGTCGATGGAATTCGACGATAGGTTGTGATTCCAAATCATTGCTCCATTTGAAAAGTCTCTCTGAACTTTTTTAACAGCACATATTCGATCTCATCATCTTCTAAATCGTTACCCTTGATGGCGCATGTATATGAAGTAACATGTTCATTGGGATCGGTGGTCCCATTATATTTGGGTATGTCTGGTATACGAAATTTGTTTGGAATAGGCTTCGGAGTCGCACTTTAAGGAAACGGCTTTTGTACAAACTTCTTCGAATCCATCCCTTTCAAGATTGGTGGTGCCCCCGATATCTGATCAACTCGAGAGTTGTATGTCTCCACCTTTTTTTATCATTAGCTTCGATTCTCTTCTCTCCTGACTCGATTCTCTTGGTGATCTCCTCGAGCATTTTCATTATTGCAGGATTGGTCCCCGATCCGTTACCATTGGACATCTCTAGCACTGGCTCGATACGGCGAGTGATTTCTGGCTCAACCCCACTCGGAGTTCTATGTTGATTTGGAAGCTGAGCAATAGCAGCATGCTGAGCCTGTAGCATCTCAAATATTACCTGGAGGCTAACTCCCCCGTCTCCTACGCCCTGTGCACCTTAGCAACCAGATCGGCCTTCCCTGCGCACACTCCCTTCGGGATCTGCGCTTAGGTCTGTATTTAAAGAAATGTAACTGACATCAACTGGGTTGGCAACCGATGCTCCCCCGAGGTTAACCGATGGCACCCTGGCTCCTAGAGAATTCACATTGTCATTTTCCACATGAAACCCGAGACTATCATCACCGTGTGTGGGTGCATTTTGTGAGTTTGATATGTTTTAACCTGAAAGCAAAAATACTTGACAAGAACAAGTGTGTGTTATCAGAACTAGTACCGAACAATCACTATTATCCTTAGCCTCGCGGTGGGTGCCAAACTGTTTACACTAAAATTCGAGTAACAATTAAACTTATATTGTGGTTTTGAGGATATGTGATTCAAACCAATACCAATGTCACGATCCGTATTTCCTACCTTCGGGTTCGTGATGGTGCCTAACTTTTAAAAATGCTAGGCAAGCCAACAGATAAATATCTAATACGCTAACCGCTATCAAAAACAGTACATAACAATAATTAAACCAAAACAAATTAAAGAAGTGCGGAGATTTGTAATACTCCAAAAATTACTACACGACTACTCAAAATCTGGTGTCACAATCCACGAACTTCTAAGAATCACTGCAAATACTGGTTTAAAGAAAATACATCTATTCTCGAAATAAAAGAAAATAGGGAAACTAGGATAACTGGAAGGGGACTCTAGGGTCTGCGAACGCCAGCAGATCTACCTTGGGTATCTTATGGACTGAAAGGCAGCAACCCAACTCTGATCAATGCGGTCCAGTACCAGAATCTGCACAGAAAGTGCGAGTGCAGCATCAATACAACCGACCCAATGTATTATAAATGATGAACCTAACCTCGACAAAATAGTGACGAGGCTAGGACACGACAATAACGTAAACCTGTGCAGTCAAATCATATACGAGAAGATAACAACAAATGGAAATTTAGCAGATATCAACGGGAAGGGGGAGAAACATGCTGAGGGGAATATAAATTCTTGAAATAGTACAGTAAAGAAATGCAGTAAATAACATGCCTTGCACCTATGAAAGTAATAACACTACAAACAAGTACATGGCATCACCCTTCATGCTTTTACTCTCATTCTCAACATAAGAAATAATAGAAATGGCACAGCATCACCCTTCGTGCATTAACTCTCTCATAGCATGGCACGACATCACCCTTAGTGCATTATCACTCACAGAATACGGTACGGCATCACCCTTAGTGCATATCACTCACTCACAATACATTGCACGGCATCACCCTTCGTGCTTTACACTCTTCCTCACCCAAACAACAGAACAATAACACCCGACAAGGGAATCATCAATAACCAACCTCGTTTCAATATTTAACTTCACAATATAAATCTCAACTTGAGTCAATACTCAACCAATATCTAATTCCTAGAAAAACATGATAAGATTTGTTTAACATGAAGAATAACTAGTTTAAGCATGAACAGTACGAATATGGAATACGACAGTCACAAGTATAAAACTCACTCGCATGCAATGACTCAATGACAACGTATAGGTACTCGTCACCTCACCTATATGTCGTACTCAACAACCAAACACATAGCAAATAAGGCAACAACACCTAATCCCTCAAGCTAAGGTTAGCCATAACACTTACCTCGATTCCACGGTCGAACTCAAGCTTCAATCACCGCTTTTCCATTAGTTTCCACCTCTGAACCACTCGTATCTAGTCATAATTAACTTAATAATATCAATTATTGCTAAAGAAATAAATCCCAATGCACAATTACAAGTTTCCCAATATTTTCCCCAAAAAGTCAAAAACCGACCCCTGGTCTTCTTGGTCAAAACTCGAGGTTTGGACCAAAACTCATTCACCCATTCATTCCCGAGCCCAAATACACCCACTCATTCACCCATTCATTCACCCATCCATTCAAGAGCAACTCAATGTTTCCCCAGCCCACCTCCATTTTACTCTATGTGTTCACGTGATGCCAGTCGCGTTCGCGAAGAATAGCCCCTAGTGCTCCGCGTTCACGACCATGGTTTTGCATTCGTGATGAACAATCCCCTCCCCAACCCAGGTTACACTTCGCATTCGTGAGAGTATCTTTGCGAACACGAAGAAGAAAAACCAGAAACACTGACTGCAGCAAAACACACTAGATTTCTAAGTCTAAAACATCGAGTAGCCTATCTGAAACTCACCTGAGCCCTCAGGGCTCCAAACCAAACATGCACATAAGTCTTAAAACAACATACGGACTTGCTCTCACGATAAAATTTCCAAAATAACACCTAGAACTACGAATTTAGCATCAATTTACATGAAATTTTCAAGAATGTTTCAAAACTTCTATTTTCTCAACCAAAGGTCCGAATCACGTCAAATCAGTCTCGTTTCTCACCAAATTTCACAGATAAGGCTTAAATATCATAACGAACCTGTATCGGGCTCCGGAAGCAAAATACAGACCTGATACCAATGAGATTAACTATTAACCATTTTCTCAAAACCATTATAATTTAAATTTAACAATTTTCATCAAAAATTTATTTCTCGGGCTAGGGACCTCGGAATTCAATTCCGGGCATACGTCCAAGTCCCATATTCTACTATGGACCCTCCGAAAATGTCAAAATACGGGTCCGGGTCCATTTACTCAAAATATTGATCGAAGTCAACTAAAATCAACTTTTAAAGGCAAAACTTATTCTTTTCTCAAATTTTCACATAAAAGCTTTCCGGAAATGCACCCGGACTATGCACGCAAATCAAGGAGAAATAAGATGAGGTTTTGAAGGCCTCGAAACCTCGAATTGGTTTCTAAAACAAGAGATGACCTTTTGGGTCATCACAATCTCCACCTCTAAAACAACTGTTCGTCCTTGAACGGACATAGAAAAGTACCTGAGATTGGGAAAAGATGGGGATATCTACTCTACATATCGGACTCAGACTCCCAGGTGGCTGCCTCAATAGGCTGATCTCTCCACTGCACACGAACTGAAGGATAACTCTTCGATCTCAAATGACGAACTTGCCCTCCTAAAATAGCTACTAGCTCTTCCTCGTAGGTCAAATCCTTGTCTAGCTGGACAGTTTTGAAATCTAACACATGGGATAGATCGTTGTGATACTTCCGAAGCATGGACACATGAAACACTAGGTGTACTGCTGCTAAACATGGTGGCAACGCAAGTCTGTAAGCCACCTCTTCCACTCGATCAAGAATCTCAAATGGGCCAATAAATCTAGGGTTAAGCTTGCCCCTCTTCCCAAATCTCATCACGCCCTTCATAGGCAACACCCGAAGCAACACCCGCTTGCTGACAATGAATGCCAGATTACGAACCTTATGGCTGGCATAACTCTTTTGCCTGGATTGAGGTTTACGAAGTCTATCCTGAATGATCTTAGCCTTATTCAAAGCATCCTGTACTAGATTGGTACCCAATAACCGAGCCTCTCCCGGCTCAAACCATCCAACCGGTGATCGATACCATCTACCATACAACGCCTCATAGAGATCCATCTGGATGTTCAAATGATAAATGTTGTTGTAGGAAAACTCCGCTAACGGCAATAACTGATCCCAAGAACCTCCAAAATCAATAACACAGGCGCAAAGCATATCCTCCAAAATTTGAATAGTATGCTCGGACTGTCCATCCGTCTGAGGATGAAATGTTGTTCTCAACTTGACAAGCGTACCCAACTCATGTTATACTGCCTTCCAGAAATGTAAGGTAAATTGTGTACCTCGATCAAAAATGATAGACACGGGCATACTGTGAAGACGAATGATCTCACGGATATAGATCTCTGCCAACCGCTCCGAAGAATAGAAAACTGCCATAGGAATGAAATTTGCTGACTTGGTCTGTCTATCCACAATAACCAAAACTACGTCGAACTTCCTCTGAGTCCGCGGGAGTCCAAAAACAAAATCCATAGTGATACGCTCCCACTTCCACTCAGGAATCTCTATCTTCTTAAGCAAACCACCAGGTCTCTGATGCTCGTACTTTACTTGCTGACAATTCAAACATCGAGCTACATATGCAACAATATCCTTCTTCATCCTCCTCCACCAATAATGTTGCCGCAAGTCCTGATACATCTTAGCGGCACTCGGATGAATAAAATATCAGGAACTATGGGCATCCTCTAGAATCAACTCACGAATCAAATCCACATTAGGCACACAAACATGACCCTGCATCCTCGCAACTCCATCATCTCCAGCTGTAACCTGCTTGGCATCACTGTGTCGCATTGTGTCCCTAAGGACAAGCAAATGAGGATCATCATACTGTCGCTCCCTGATACGCTCAAATAAGGAAGACCGAGTGACTGTACATGATAAAATACGGCTGGGCTCAGAAACATCCAACCTCATGAACTGATTGGTCAAAGCCTAAACATCTAATGCAAGTGGTCTCTCACCTATTAGAATATATGCAAGGCTGCCCATACTAGCTAACTTCCAACTCAAAGCATCGGCCACCATATTGGCCTTCCCAGGATGATACAAGATGGTGATATCATAGTCTTTCAATAGCTCCAACCACCTTCTCTACCTCAAATTGAGCTCCTTTTGCTTGAACAAATACTGCAAACTCGTATGATCTGTGAACACCTCACACGACACACCATATAGATAGTGCCTCCAAATCTTCAGCACGTGAACAATGGCTGCTAGCTCCAGGTTATAAACTGGATAATTTTTCTCATGAATGTTCAACTATCGCGAAGCATATGTAATAACCTTGCCACCCTGCATTAATACCACACCAAGTCCAATACGAGATATGTCACAATATACTGTATATGGCCCTGAACCTGTGGGCAATAGCAACATCGGCGTCGTAGTAAAAGTTGTCTTGAGCTTCTGAAAGCTCATCTCACACTCTTCCGACCACCTGAACTGGGCACCCTTTTGGGTAACCTGGTCATCAGGGCTACTATAGATTAAAACCCATCCACAAACTGATGGTAATAACCCGCCAAACCCAAGAAACTCTGGATCTTTGTAGCTGATGTGGGTCTAGGCTATTCCTTGACTACCTCAATCTTCTTAGGATCCACCTGAATACTCTTTACTGATACAACGTGACCCAAGAATTCCACTAAACTCAACCAAAACTCACATTTCGAAAACTTAGCATATAACTGGTTGTCTCTCAAAGTCTAAAGAACAATCCAAAGATGTTGCTCATGCTCCTCTCGGCTGCGGGAGTAGATCAAGATATCATCAATAAAAACAATCACGAAGGAATCCAGATAGGGCTTGAATACCCGATTCATCAAATCCATAAATGCTGCTAGGGCATTTGTCAACCCAAATGACCACTAGAAACTCATAATGCCAATACCGAGTGCAAAAAGCTGCCTTATGGACATCGGATGTCCTAATCCTCAACTGATGGAAGCCAGAACCTTAAACCAATCTTTGAAAATACCTTGATACCCTGAAGCTGATCAAACAAGTCATCAATCCTCGGCAATGGATACTTGTTCTTGATGTTGACTTTGTTCAACTGTCGATAATCTATGCACATCCTCATTGATCCATCCTTTTTCTTTACAAACAACACTGGCGCACCCCAAGGTGAGACACTAGGCCTAATAAAGCCCTTATCAAGCAAATCTTGCAATTGCTCCTTCAATTCTTTCAACTCTGGCGGGGTCATACGGTATGGCGGAATAGAAATGGGCTAAGTGCCCGGAACCAAATCAATGCAAAAGTCAATATCTCTGTCGGGCGACATCCCCGGCAGGTTTGCAAGAAATACCTCTGGAAACTCACGAACAACTAGTATAGAATCCATGGAAGGAACCTCCGCACTGGAATCACGAACATAAACCAAATAAGCCAAACACCCATTCTCGACCATACGCTAAGCCTTCATATAAGAACCCTATTGGTAGAATGACCAGGAGTCCTTCTCCACTCCAATCGAGGCAATCCCGGCAAGGCTAAGGTCACGGTATTGGCGTGATAGTCCAATATAGCATGATAAGGTGACAGCCAATCCATCCCCAAAATAACATCGAAGTCAACCATATCGAGAAGTAGGAGATCTACATTGGTCTCCAGATCCCTAATAATAACCATGCACGAGTGATAGACACGATTTACAACAATAAAATCACCTACCGATGTGGACACATACACGGGAGCATTCAAAGAAACGAGGCACAACCAAATATGAAGCAAAGTAAGATGATACATACGAATAAGTAGATCCTGGGTCAAATAATACTGAGGCATCCCTACTGCAAACTGAAACCGTACCTGTGATAACGGCATCGGATGCCTCAGCCTCAGGCCTAGCTGGGAAAGTATAACATCAAGGTTGGGCCCCACCACTCTGAACTATATCCCTGGGATGGCCTCTTGCTGGCTGAACTCCACCTCTAGCAGTATGACCTCCACCTCTAGCTGTCTGACCCCTACCTCTACTTGACTGAGCGGGTGGTGGAACACCCGATGTCGGGACCATAGCACGAGAACCCTGATGTTAAGAACTGCTCGATGCTTGAGGGCAATACCTAGCGATGTGCCTCGGATCGCCATAAGTATAACAAGACCTCGGCTGCTGAGACTGCTAACCCTGACGGCCTAGGTAACAACCCTCAAAACTCTAGAGCGGAGGTTCACTGATAGGAGCTGGTGGTGTACTGTAGGCTAGCTGATCAGAATACTGCATATGAGGGCCACCGCCACCTGAAGGACCATGAGAAGCTTGAAGTGCTGAATGAAATGGCCTGGGAGGATGGCCTCTACCAAAAGAGTCCCTGCCTCCAGATGAGGCACCACTAAACCTACCAGAACGATGAGGCCTCTTGTCAAATCCCTGACCACTCCCCTGATCTAAAACCGCCTCAACTCGCCTGACCACAATGACCGCATCCTAGAAAGAAATCTCGCTCCCTATCTCCTTAGCCATCTGCAATCTGATAGGCTGAGCGAGTCCCTTAATAAACCTCCTCACCCTCTCTCTCTCTCTCTCTCGGTAGGAAGTATAAGAAGAGCATGATGGGCCAAATCAACAAACCTAGTCGCGTACTGAGTGACAATCATAGAACCCTGCTGAAGATGCTCGAAACGCCTACGATAGTCCTCTATCTGAGTAACATAAAGTAACTTCTCGAGAAATAGCTGAGAGAACTAGTCCCAAGTCAAGGAAGGCAACCCAGCTGGTCTAGTCAACACAAAATCATTCCACCATCTCTTGGAAGACCCTATCATCTGGAATAAAGCAAAGTTGGCCCCATTGGTCTCCACTATCCCCATGTTCTGCAACACCTCATGGCAGCAGTCAAGATAATCCTATGGGTTCTCAGAAGTTGCCCCACTGTAATGAACCGGGAAAAGCTTGGTGAACTTGTCCAACCTCAACAAGGCCTCATAAGACATGACTGATCCACCAGTGGCCTATGCCGCAATAGCTGGCTGAACTACTCCAAGTGGTTGAGATGCTAGAGTCTGAAACCGAGGAGCCATCTGCTCCGGAATGTGGGTAGCGGGAGTTTGTGCTCCTCCCCCATCCTGAGAGACAGTTGGTGCTACAGGGAACGTGCCGGTCTGAGCTACACTCTCCATAAGGACCACTAGACGGACCAAAGCATCCTAGAGCACTGTGGTGGCTACGAACCCCTCCGGGACCTAAGCTGGTCCTGTTGGAACAGCCTGGGCTAGATCCTCCTCATCAAACTCTACCTGAGGCTCTGCCGCTGGTGCTGCTGCTCGAGCTCTAGGCTAAGCCCTGCCCCTGCCCCTGCCTCGGCCTCTGGAACAGCCTCAGCCTCGTTCTCTGCCCCTCGTAGGAGCTACTGTTGGGGGCTAGGACTACTGATCAACTGATGAAGCGGTACGTGCTCTCGCCATCTGCGAAAGAACAAGAATAGAGCGTTCAATTAGCATTGAGAGATCAAATTGCACGACAGAGGAGAATATAAGTGAATTTGTTTCCTAAAATTTGTAGCCTCTGGGAATAAGCACAGACGTCTATGTACCGAGCCCTCAGACTCTACCTAGCTTGCTCGTGAATTGTGAGACCTAGGCAACCTAGTGTTGTGATACCAACTTGTCACGAGCCGGATTTCCCCCCATCGGGTTCGTGATGGCACCTACCTTTTAAAAATGCTAGGCAAGCCAACAGATAAATATCTAATACGCTAACTGCTATCCAAAACAGCACATAACAATAATTAAACCAAAATAAATTAAAGAAGTGCGGAAATTTATAATAATCCAAAAACTACTACACGACTATCCAAAATCAAGTGTCACAATCCACGAACTTCTAAGAGTTACTACAAATACTGGTTTAAACAAAATATATATGTTCTCAAAATAAAAAGAAAACATGGAAACTAGGATAACTAGAAGGGGACTCCAGGGTCTACGAACGCTGGAAGATCTACCATGGGTCTTCTGTGGACTGAAGGTAGCAACCCAACTCTGATCAGTGCGGTCCAGTACCAGAATCTATACAGAAAGTGCAGAGTGCAACATCAGTACACCCGATCCCATGTACTAGTAAGTGTCGAACCTAACCTCGGTGAAGTAGTGATGAGGCTAGGACACGACAATAACATAAACCTGTGCAGTTAAATCATATACGAGAAGATAACAACAAATGGAAATTTAGCAGATATCAACGGGAAGGGGGAGAAACATGCTGAGGGGAATATCAATTCTTGAAATAGTACAGTAAAGAAATGCAGTAAATAACATGCCTTTCACCTATGAAAGTAATAACACAACAAACAAGTGCACGGTATCATCCTTCATGTTTTTACTCCCATTCTCACCATAAGAAACAACAGAAATGGTACGGCATCACCCTTCATGCATTAACTCTCTCATAACATGGCACGACATCACCCTTCATGCATTAACTCTCTCATAGCATGGTATGGCATCATCCTTCATGCATTATCACTCACAGAATACGGCACGGCATCCCCCTTCGTGTGTTATCACTCACTCACAATACATTGCACGGCATCACCCTTCGTGTTTTACACTCTTCCTCACCCAAACAACAAAACAATAACACCCGGCAAGAGAATCATCAATAACCAACGTCGTTTTAGTATTTAACTTCAGAATATAAATTTCAACTTGAGCCAATACTCAACCAATATCTAATTCCATGAAAAACATGATAAGATTTGTTTAACATGAAGAATAACTAGTTTAAGCATGAATAGTATGAATAAGGAATACGACAATCACAAGTATAAGACTCACTTGCATGCTATGACTCGACGACAACGTATAGGTACTCGTCACCTCACCTATACGTTGTACTCAACAACCAAACACATAGCAAATAAGGTAACAACACCTAATCCCTCAAGCTAAAGTTAGCCATAATACTTACCTCGATTCCATGGCCGAACTCAAGCCTCAATCACCGTTTTTCCCTTAGTTTCCACCTCTGAACCACACATATCTAGTCATAATTAACTTAATAATATCAATTACCGCCACAGAAATCAATCCCAACGCACAATTACAAGTTTCCCAACATTTTCCCCAAAAAGTCAAAAACTAATCTCAGGCCTGCTTGGTCAAAACTCGAGGTTCGGACCAAACCCATTCACCCATTCATCCTCGAGCCCAAATATGTAATTAGTTTCGAAATCCGACACCAAATCGAGGTCTAAATTCCAATTACACAAAATTCCTAATTCTACCCAAACCCCTAATTTCCACCATGAAAACCATAGATTTTAGGTTAAAAATTGATGAAATACAATGGGTAATTGAGAGAATGTAGTTTAGAATCATTTGCCAACACTTTGGGGAAAAAGTTGTCTCTTGAGAATCGCCTTTATGCCTTCTAGTTTTTGAAAATATGAAAGAACGGCCTAATCTCGTTTTTTGTTCTATTTTAAAACACTGGACAGGTCTTCATCCTGTTCGCGATGGACCTGTCGCGTTCGCGATGCATTGCGGCCAGAAGGGCCTTCGCATTCGCGAAAAGCTGCTCATGTTCGCGATGGTCTGTCCCCCCTGACCATCGCGTCCATTGGCCTAGGACCGCGTTCGCGAAGAGCACCTCAATTTACTCTACGCGTTCGCATGATGCCGGTCGCGTTCGCGAAGAGCAGCCCCCCAGTGCTCCACGTTCGCAATGAACAATCCCCTCCCCAGCCCAAGTTACACTTCCCGTTCGTGAGAGTATCTTCGCGAACGCGAAGAAGAAAAACCAGAAACACTGACTGCAGCAAAACACACCAGATTTCTAAATCTAAAACATCCCGTAGCCTATCCGAAACTTACCCGAGCCCTCCGGGCTCCAAACCAAACATGTACACAAGTCTTAAAATATTATACGGACTTTCTCGCACGATCAAATTACAAAAATAACGCCTATAACTACGAATTTAGCATAAATTTACATGAAATTTGCAAGAAAGTTTCAAAACTTCTATTTTCTCAACCAAAGGTCCGAATCACTTCAAATCAGTCCTGTTTCTCACCAAATTTCATAGATAAAGCTTAAATATCATAACGGGCCTGTACCGAGCTCCGGAACTAAAATATGGACCTGATACCAACGAGATCAACTATTAACCATTTTCTCAAAACAATTATAATTTCAGTTTAATAATTTTCATCAAAAATTCACTAGGGACCTTGTAATTTGATTCCGGGCATACGCCCAAGTCCCATATTTTACGACGGACCCTCCAGGACCGTCAAAATACGGTTCCAGATCCATTTACTCAAAATATTGACCAAAGTCAACTAAAATCAACTTTTAAAGGCAAAACTTATTATTTTCTCAAATTTTCACATAAAGGCTTTCCGAAAACGTGCCCGGACTGCGCACACAAATCGAAAAAAATAAGATGAGGGTTTGAAGGTCTCGGAACCCCGAATTGGGTTCTAAAACACGAGATGACCTTTTGGGTCATCACAACTAATTGAAAAACAAGGAATTAAATAGATGAATTAGAGAATAAAATAATCCAAACCAGTATGCTAGCCAAGTTTCGACCTCGACTTGTGGTAGCCTCGTGGTGTGACAATAAGACTAGTAGATGATTAGGCAACTCTGATGAACGATAAAACGAAATAGCAAGAAAGCAATGAATGTATATATTCTTCTCGATGAATAATGATGATTACAAATGAATGGGATCCCCTTTATATAATAGGGGAATCCTAAATAAGGTACACTTCTAATTATAGTAGCAAATCATATTAACATCTAATTAATCGTTATAGATTGATCCGTTCTGAGATTCACGTCACGATCCTCAACTAATCGCAGATATCTCGCCTTTTCCGTTATCAAGCTATGTCGATGCCACTCGAGGTCTACCTCTTTCTGGTTGCAATCGATGTCTACCCCGACCAGTGTGTGAAATCAGGCAGTCCCAATTTCTATCGTATACAAATGGTATAGGTGAAATCAAGAAGGAATGATATGTGACGATAGTCTATCTAATTCACAAGATGAAATAGAAATGTTCAACAACTGAGGAATTAGGAGGTGACCAACATCCAATGGCAGAGTCAGAAATTTTAACGAGGGAATTCAAAATTTTCAAACTAGCGACCTAAATTGGACTCCTTTATGAGGATAATCATAATGAAAATTTTGTTCAACAATGACTTGTTAAGATCTGCAATCAACCTAATTAAAGTCTTACAGATCAATCAGCTTCCAGTGTCTGGTAGTGTGAAGGATAAAATAGTCGTGACATAGGCTATCATCAAGCTTGCCTTGCCTTCCTTAATAACAATTGATGAAGTCAATTCCTCAAAGATAGAAATCTAAATTTAGAATTTAAGCATGAAGTTATAGTTCTTTCTTTCTATCATGCCTCTATATAAGTGATTTCATACCTAACTACTCCTCTTCATCACCCTTCTAAGCTCATTTTCCCTAGGGCAGCTAATACTAAAATTATAAGTCAAGTAGTCGTTGTTTGATAAATTGGCTCAAGACACGATACTGCCCGTGCCCGCTTATTTTTTCTTGCCATTTATGGGATGGCTCTCATAGTTGCACTTTCTAAGACCCCACGGAGAAGAAAGACAAGGAGGAGTTTGAAGTAAAATTTAATACTTGAAAATATAGCCTTGCTCGAATTGATAGTTGCATAGTGCTCGACACTCTTGTATCGATCGTTGCTCATAATTTGGAGCGAGTCGCCAATATTAACAACTAATTTTTTTTTTGTCGATTATCTTGGAGTGTTTACATCCAGCCAAAATAAAAGAACAAATAAAGTTCAAAGTTACTCAACTAAGAGGTTAATTTCAATGATGGTCGTTAAACTTTCACTTTATTGAATCAAAGCCATTAAACTTAGTTTTTTTTTTTTTTTTGGGAAACAAAGAAAGCACTCAACTTTATATAGGTATCAAAAAAGCCATTAAACTATACTTTTATGCAAAAGAAATAACCCAAATAGCCATTCATCCAATTGGTTAAACTAAAAATAACCGGTAAAGATATAATATATGTGTAATCTATATACTATATGTGCAGAGGTATCACCAACGATAATATTCTAAAGAAGAAAAAAAACACTAAACATATATATATGAGAAAAAGAGATTTCTTCGCAAAATGGTTGCTATGGGAAGAGAAGGAATAAAATTAATTAAGTTGACTATTGTGTATTAGTACTAAACTATAAATGAAATCAAAAAAAAAGATAAAAGTAAAAAAAAAAAACAATTTGCTATTAAATATAAATTATATGGTAATCAAAGAACTAAAATATTAATTAAGTTAACTATTATATATTAGTACTAAATTATAATTGAATCCCAAAAAAATAGATAAAAGTAAAAGATAAAGCAATTTGCTATTAAATATAAATTATATTGTACTCAAAGAATAAAAATAGAAAGGAGGGAAAAAAAAAAAAAGAAGCTAAAGGGCCAAAGGAGGTTTCGAACATATGTCCCCAGCAAAGTTGGGAATTTAAGGTCCCAAAGCAACCACTTCTCTCATCCGCCTCTTTATTTCTGGGGGCACACTTAAAATATTTAAGGGGTCTCATATATATAGATATATATAATATGTATATACAGAGTTTTTGCCGAGACTAACGGGGTCACGTGACCCCTCACCTCACCACACTGTATATGTGTATAATTGGATCAATGCATAATTTATGTATGGCTAGAAATATTAGTGACATAATCAATTTATATACTATATCTATACGTGTATAATTGTGTAAAGATCCCTTTTATATATAGGGAGTAAATTTCAGTAACTTTAATATGATAGAAAACTAATATTGTGGTTTTGCTACTCGAATAAATTAAAGTTATTTACCGTAACAAATATAGTGATTGACTTAAGTGAATAAAATTTAGAAGATATTTCACCAAAGTTACGAGAAGAGCTAATTACCTGGTTTGAGGAGGTCAAAGATTGTTATCGTCCCCAAGATTACAATCATATTTTTTACTATCTCTCCGTTCCAAAATCTTCTGATCTTTCTCACCTATAGCACTCCAAAACAAGAGCACAATTTCATCAGGTCCATCATTTTCTTTATAGTACTTGATTTTTTCTTCAGCTGGTAACTCAAAGAACATGTGACCAGCTTCCTTCAAATTCTCAAGAATTTCAAGTGGGATCCCATGATTGATTATTTGGAAGAAACCCCATTTATTAGAAGGAAAATAGTAATTTTGAATAGAAACAGAAGCAATTTTTGGTAAGTAGAAAAAAAATAGTTTCTTGCCAAAAGTTTACTTTTCTGTGTACTTTTGAAAAAAAAAATCATTTTGAAGTACTTTTTAAAAGTTTAACCAAATACTGATTGTTGCTCAAAAGTATTTTTTAAATTAATTAGCCAAATACAAATTATTTTCCACTAAAAGTTAAAAAATTCTTTTGAAATAAGTAGTTTTCAAAATAAGCTGATTTTTAAAGTTTAGCCAAACATACTATTAATAAAAGGAAATATATAACCTGTTTTGCCAAGCTTCTTTTCAGGCAAAAGTACCTTTTTTGTCAAAAGTATTTTTTCTCTAAAATTAAGGTGTTTGGCCAAGCTTTTGAAAAAAAAAATTGCGGAGAAGCAGAAGCAGTTTTTGAAAAGTAGAAGCAATTTATAAAAAACAGAAAAAATTAGTTTCTCTTCAAAAGTGCTTTTTGAAAAGCACTTTTGAGAAAAATATACTTAAAAGTAATTTTTAAAAGTTTGATCAAACATTAATTACTATCCAAAAGCACTTTTCAAACTCAGTAGCCAAACACAAACTATTTTTCACCACAAAAAAAAATTAAATAATTTTTAAAACAAACTAACTTTAGAAACTTCGCCAAACATACTAGTTCTACATAACACTTTTTTGAAAAACTTGTACAAAATTTTATGGACAAATATATTTATTTTTTAAAATCGAAAAAGAAAAATATTATGGCCAAACGTCTCCTAAATGTTATGAAGATTTCATCATTCGGGACAACTGACAAGAAAAATGTGGAGGCTATTCAAACAAACCGCCACTTATATCACCACAAACTCATGCATGTGGATTGTGGACACTACCACATCAACTACCAACAAAAAAACAAAGGAAGCCACCACACTAATTTCCAAAACTAATCTAACGCTTTATTTTATATTCACAATTTAATTGGATACGAAATTATAAGAAGACACGTCTGACACAACCTAAAGAACACGTGGTCTTAAGATTTTCATGACAATTACAGCGTGCCTAATTATTTTCTTTCTTGTAAAAAGATATATTTCAAAGAAAAATACTTTTTGTTTATGTTTGATTGCCTAATTATTTTCTTTCTTGTACCAAACACACCCAAAATTAAATATTGCTATCCAACACGCCACTTATAAACCCCTCCCCCAACCTCAACCATGAAAATATAAAAGAGGGCACCTCATCTCTTCCCTCTCCCATAGTAAATTACATCAAAATGAGTTGTACAAAATTTGAAGGACGAGTTGACATATTTGATTTTGTGATCAAGAAAGCAAATGGAATAAAAGGCCTAGTTGACACAGGCCTTGAAAATGTCCCAAAACAATGCATTCAGCCAGAAAATCAAAGACTAGACAAGAACCAATTACAAATAAATATTCAAGAATCAATCCCAACCATTGATTTATCCAATTGGGATGATGTAAATGCTGCAAAATCAATTCAAGAAGCAGCTAGCAAATGGGGTTTCTTCCAAATAATCAATCATGGGATTCCTATTGAAATTCTTGAGAATTTGAAGGAAGCTGGTCACAGGTTCTTTGAGTTACCAGCTGAAGAAAAAATCAAGTATTATAAGGAGAATGCTGGACCTGATGAATCTGTGCTCTTGTTTTGGAGTGCAATAGGTGAGAAAGATGAGAAGGTTTTGGAATGGAGGGATAGTATAAAACATGGTTGTAATCCTGGGGATGATAGCAATCTTTGGCCTCCTCAAACCAGGTAATTAGCTTTCTCATAATCTGGGTTGGTTTATCCTCTAAAAAAGTCTGATTCACTAAGCTCCCACTATGTGCGAGATCCAAAAAAAAATCGGACCATAAAAATCTACCGTACGCAGTCTTATCCTGCATAGTAAAATAGCTACAATTTTTTCCAATTAAGTCACTCGGTTTATATACCTAGTTTATAAAGTCACTATAGTAGAATAGTCAGAAAACTATTTTATTATCACATTAAATTTGTTGAAATTTAGTCGTTGTATATAAAAGTAATGTTATTAAATTTTGCCACTACAATAATATAATTTACCATTAAATAATTTTATTGTTACAGTGAAGAACTTTTTTTGATTTTCAATTATTTTAACCTGACTTAGTGACTTTTGGGTCTATGTTCTATCGTATTTGTTACTCCATATACTTTCTTACTCTTCAATTTTATTGATTATCAATCCCTTTCTTTATACCTTTATATATTTCAAGTTTCCCTTTCTCAGAGAATTTTTCTTACCCTTCCATGATAGGGGTAAGGTTGAGTATAGGGGTGTATAAACGAATCCGAAAAACCGCACCAAATCGAAAAGTCAAACCAAACCGATTAAAAAAATTTGAACTAAACCGACATATAATTAAATAAATATTTTTTGTATATACTTTTAACATTTTATATAGAATTTTATTTTAAAAATGTCTAGAAAATATTTGGGATTCTCTTACGGGATATATATTTAATAGAATATCTAGTGATCCATATTTATTAACCTTAAATAATGGGTTGTATTATCACTTTCTTATCAAGTGTTACTGAAATGCATCAATCTCTTTGTTCTTCCATATTCATATGTCAATATCTATTAGATTCTTATATCTTTTTCAAATTTGAAGTGGTTATTATTATTTAGGTATCATATTGGTTTTTATGTTTAATTACTAAATTCAGTTAACCTTGAAAGTGTACATCAACGAAAAATTATTGTCAGACGACTAAAAAATAACTATCATGTGTTACTAAGTAGATTCTCCCATAAGAATATTTAATAGATAATATGTTTGTCAATTTTTTTAATTTTACTAAACATATATTTACTTATCAAAAATTTAACAAAGCAAGATTGAAATAATATTTAAGTAACAAAAAACCCGAAAAACCCTCCAAAACTTGACCAATACAAACCGATATAGTTGGTTTGACTGGATTTTGATAAAAACTGAACCAACTCGGTCCATGTACACCCCTAGTTGGGTATATCCTATCCTCTCCAGAACCCACTTGTGAAAATACAATGGGTGGTTGTTCAAGTTATATATATTGATGGATTAAAAAGTATATTTATAAATTAAATTATTTAGAGTATTAATTACAAATAAATTAGAATAATAACTATTAATTGATAAAATGACAAAGTAATAACTCACCCGCTGTAATAAATTTAATTTCACTGTTGATGTTAAGAACCTGAGTTGGGTAAACTTCGAATTTCAATTATTCTTTTCTTTGGCTGGATACAAACACTCTTGTGACAATCAACAAACATTCCTAATGCTGGTGCTAGACATTAGAAACTAAAATGATAATCACAAAAGTTTGACTCATATTTCATATTTGGTCCAAGAAGAAAAAAACACTTATTCATGCAGCTAGTACATACTCCTATGTTTTATTTTAGAAAAATTAACCCAAAACCCGCCCCCAACCACTTAAACGCATAATATATGTATTATATGTGTATTCGGCTATTTCTGTAAAGATCCTTTTATTTTATATGGTCATTATTTTTTTTAATTGTTCAAAAAAGAATGATATCTTTTCATATTTTAAGACGTTTTAACTTTAGACCTCTTATTTTACCTTAGCAGCATGTTCTTATAGCCAAGATGTCATAACATAATTAAAATCACAAGTTCAAAGATTACCTTTGATATGTATCAAAAATATTTCTTTTTTAAATGACGTGTTCAATCAAATACCGCCGTATAAAATAAAGAATGAAGTCTCACTTCTGTGACATGGAGTTTCTGGATCTTATTTTCCTCTGTACAGGGACCAGGTCTTGGAGTATCAAAAGTGGGCTATACCACTTGCTAAAAAGTTACTGGAGATTTTATTAAAAGGCCTTAATGTCAATGAAAATATTGATGGAACTTTAGAACCTCTGTTGATGGGCACTATGGCTATCAACATGAACTACTATCCACCATGCCCAAATCCAAGCCTCACAATCGGTTGTCGCAGACACTGCGACGTTTCTTGCATTACTATCCTCCTTCAGGATGACACAGGAGGCCTTTTCGTCCGAGGTACCAAAGACAATAACTGGATCCATGTAACTCCAGTTAAAGGAGCCTTAGCTGTTAATATTGGCGACTCGTTACAAATTATGAGCAACGATCGATACAAGAGTGTCGAGCACTGTGCAGCCGTCGATTCGAGCAAGGCTAGAATATCTATACCATTTTTTGTGAATCCTAGGCTTGATACTGTCATTGGTCCTTTCCCACAAGTTCTGGAAAATGGAGAGAAACCAGTCTATAAGCAAGTTCTATTTTCTGATTATTGGGAGTATTTCTTCAGTAAGCGTCCTTCGGGGAAAGCATCACTGGATTTTGCTAAAATTTGATGACGTTACCATTTGTTTGCATTGGTCGAGAGAAGTTAGCTTCATGTATTTTGACAATCGCAGTTGGATTTAATTAGGTTGATGCGGATCTCAACAACCCATTATTGAACAAAATTGTCATTATGATTATCGCCCCCTCAGTTATTGCTTACCGATTTCTCTTTCATTTTGTGAATCAATGGACTATGCAGTATTTATAAAGACATATTTGTCACGACCCCAGTTCACACTGTTGTGACGGCACCTAGTCTTTACAATTAGGTAAGCCTAACAAATACGGAAAATAAATAATTTGTAGAGAAATAATTAAAAACCAAAATAACCGAATGAAACAGTATTTAAAATGCCGCTCGGCATATACAATACAACTCTCGAAACTAACAACATTTCCCAAAACCCGGAATCTCATGAAACCACAAGCCTTTGAATGTCTACAAGTTTCTAACTCCAGAATATCTAACAAAAATAAGTACAGAAGGGCTAAAACATAAAGAGAGAATAGAAAGGGACTCCACGATCTGTGGACGTGGCAGATATACCTCGAAGTCTCTAGGAAAATCGCATCGCCTCAAGGGTGATAGGACTGAGTAGAGGTAGCTGGATCTGCACATGAAAAACATGCGCAGAAAGGGCATGAGTATACCACAGCGGAACTCAGTAAGTGTCAAGACTAACCTCGGTCGGGTGGTGACGAGGAAGGTCAGGGCCCTACTGAGGTTAAACAAAATATAAGGTTCAACAGTGTAGAACAAAACAGTATAAATAAGTACAACACTAAAAGTAACACGGGATATAAAAGACAGCAACAACTATTACAGAGGCAAAGTAAACACAGAAAGAAATACAGCTCAGCACAAAGATAACAACCGGGGATCTCCCAGGATACCGTCCTGTAGTCCCAAATATAAATATCTAGTGGATCTCCCGGGATACCGTTCCGTAGTCCAACTCATAATGCGAGGGGATCTCCCGGAACACCGATCCGTAGTCCAACTCATAATGCGAGGGGATCTCCCGGAACACCGATCCGTAGTCCCAAATGTAAACACTCAGTACAAGGGGAATCTACCGGGTGCAGTCCCGTAGTTCCAATGTAAATGTGCATGGGGATCTCCCGAAATACCGTTCTGTAGTCCCCAAGTAAACATACAGGGGGATCTCCCGGGATACCGTCCCGTAGTCCCAAAGTAAACACACAATAACAACAAGAAGAGTACACAATTCAATTCAAATTCCATACCAAGGTAAATCAGGTGTTTCTAACCTAGCATGCTGCACGTAATCCAAATAAGGCATTTTGAGCAAGTACGGCAATTAGACATGCTTTCCTAAGCTAACAACAGGCTTAAATTGCAAGTAGTATCAACAAGAAAAAGAAACATACTATTAATTACATAATGAAAAATCAGATTTTTCAATAGTTAGCACAAGTGCGCACTCGTCACTTCACGTACAAGGCATTTCAATTATTAATAATACCAAATCCTAAGGGGAATTCCCCCACACAAAGTTAGGCAAGCCACTTACCTCGAACCGGCTCTAAATCAAGCCCTATTTACCCAATTTCGCGTTTTAGCTTAGAATTTGTTTGTAGAATCAGTTACTTGAAGTGTCATTTACATTATGCAATTGAATTGAATAGATTTGGGCCATTTGGAGTCGAGTACTCGTGGCAAGAACGTGATTTCGGGTTGATTTAGAGCTGGTGGTTTCGGTTATTTGGTTTTTAATTATTTCTTCTGCAAATTGTTTATTTTCCGCATTTGTTAGGCTTACCTAGTCGTAGAGACTAGGTGCCGTCACAACAGTTCACGGAGGGCGAATTGAGGTCGTGACAAAATTCCTCTTGAAGTCACATATACCCTTCACTTAAAGCATATGTATTGTGGAGATAACATGTCACTCGATAGGTCAATCAACAAAAAGTTAAAAGAATCATCAATTTGAATAAAGTATGAAGAAAAAGCCGTGGTATTCGATCAAAACTTATAGATATGTATAGGCACAACATATATTAATGCTTGTGTAAAAAAAATTACAAATTGGTAATGTAATATATATTGCCAATTCTATTTGAAATTGTTTTAATTTTTTTCCCTCTTTCTAAAATATCAACTCAAAGTACAACCCTTCCCCAGACCTATAGCTGGATTTTCAACTACACTTTATCTTTGCGGGGGTCCTATTACCCCCTGGACTTTTTTTAAATAGAATTAATATACCCTTAGAACTGACGTGGCAGAAGAGAGTGTATGTCACCCTTTTTGGGAGAGTAAGAAAGAGTTAGAGAATGCTGAAATTTTATTTTTATAAAATACTAGTTCCTATTTTTTTGTCACGATCCCGGTTCGTCCTCCGTGAACCATCATGACGGCACCTAGTCTCTATGACTAGGTAAGCCTAACAATACGGAATATAAACAACAGTTGCGGAAGAAATAATTTAAAAACCGAAATAGTAAAATAAAACAGTGTTTAAGATGCCGTCTGGCATAAAACAGTACAAAATCTCAACTTAACACTCACAAAATTCGGAACCCCATGAATCACAAGTTAAGAGATACATAAGAAGCTCTAACTCCATAAATGTCTAACAAAAGGAAAACTACTAAAGGGCTATACTATTACAGAAAGATAGAAAGGGACTCCTCGGTCTGCGGACGCGGCAGATATACCTTGAAGTCTCTACATAAGCATCTCGCCTCAAGGATGATAAGACTGAGTGGAAGTACCTGGATCTGCACAACAAAAATGTGCAGAAGAGTAGCATGATCACACCATAGCGGTGCCCAGTAAGTATCAAGACTAACCTCGGTGGAGTAGTGACGAGGAACAGTCAAGACACCTACTGGTCCAATAAACTGTACAAATATAGGAACAACGGAACATGATGTATATATAAAGACTACACTAAATGGCTAATAATACTACAATCACAATAAGGGAAGAAAACAACAAGTAACAACGAAAATACTAAGGATAATGACATAGAAGAGCGAGCGAAAACACAAACCCAAATCCTAAAGTCACAATACAGTAAAGGTAAGCAATAACTCAGATCTTACGACACTATTCACATCAGGTCCTATCCAACAATTTCCACGAAGTACCGAATCTCGGACAAATTACAGCTCATGAGTCCCAGTACCTGAAATCTAACACTTGGCATCCGGTGCCCTCATCAACCTCACGGTCATACTGACAACTCACTTGCTAACTAGAGACACTATACTCTCACATATATAACAAGTAAACGAGGGTGTACATCTATACTCAGCAAAATCAGGAGGACTTCACATCCAATGGAAGTGTTCAACTACGTGTATGCTTGTGCAAGTGCCTTAACATAGCTCCTACCAGCTAATAAGCATAAGGAAAAGAACGTACAGCACGTAAGATGTTTCCTTACAACTTTCACGAGATAAAGCTCATACAGGTAAGCGTACCACAACACAATATTAAATAACAAGAATGCCCCCAGGCTATCACAAATCCTCACAATCAATACCTGACATAGCCCACCTTGTCTCGCCATGTGTGCAAATAATAACATAATATGTGCCCTCCTTGTTTTGCCACTCGTGCATCATAATGTTCCCACCTTGTCTCATCACATATATATATATATATATATATATATACACCCCACCTTGTCACGCCGCATGTGCAATATATCAATAGTAGCAATAGCACAACAGAAACCTCGTGCAACCCTATAACAACAGTCGCACGACAGAAACCTCGTGCATCACAATATCAACAACCGTACAACAGAAACCTCGTGCACCACCACAACAAGTACAACAGCAACAATGACAATATTGACAAGAACACGACAAGTAAATCAACTCAAGAACTTTTGATCACAAGGAGACGGTAAAACTAGCTCACAAGGAATAACCACAATAGAGAATACTAAGCGTGATAAGAACAACTCAATAGGGAAGAAAATAATATGAAGCAACGATCCCACAACATGTAATTCAACAACAACGAAGCTAATACGAATCAAATAATTCCAAATAAGAAAATGTCGACTAAATATAGATTATCTAAACTTCTTTTAAGGTTGGGAAATTTATGAAGAATATACAATAATTTCAATTAAGGATGGGTGGCGGGAAGATAATCATCATCTCAATCCAGACTAAACAATTACAGGAGAGATAATAATGATTTCCAATAAAGACGAGCAGTTATGAAGGATAGCATGACAATAGAAGAGGTAAAAATATTCAGTTAAGCAAAATAAGAGTCAAGTAGGCAATAAGAATAAATCATGAGCATGTAGAGGTGAAACTAGTAAGTGGAGAACTCAAGCATATCAAGTACACATTCATACACAGTGAATATAAGGACCTAAGAACCCTAAAAGGCCAATTTTTTCCACAAATAAGTCCAAGCACGCACTCGTCACCTCGCGTACATGAACTACAATCAATATAGCAGACTCAAATCCAAAGAGAAAGTCTACTACATAAGGTTAGGCAAGATACTTACCTCGAACCAACTCAAAATCAACCCGAAACCATGTTCTTGCTACGAGTACTCAACTCCAAATGGCCCACATCTATCCAATTAAATTGCATACTATAAATAACACTTCAAGTAACTGATTCTACAAATAAATTCTAAGCTAATACTCGAAATTAGGTAAAATGACCAAAACGCCCCTCGGGCCCATGCCTCGGAATAGGGTAAAATTTATATTTTCAGAACCCTCGTACTATCACGAGTTTATACATATCAAGAACACTAAAATCGGAGTTTATTTGACCCCTCAAATACCCATTTTAAGGTCTCTTAATCTCAAGCCCAAATTACCCATTTTGCACTGATTTCCCTAATTTTTCACCACTAATTAAACCTGTAATCACATATAAACGAGTTATGAAGTCAAGAATATTACCTCCAATTGATTCCCCTTTGGTTTCCTAAAAAATCTCCCTCAAAAGCTTCAATCTCGTTCAAAAATGGTGGAAAAATGAAGAAGGGTCGCGGATGGGCTATTTAAATACTGACCAGGTATTTGTACATCGTGATCACGGGAGAAGAGATGTGATCGCATAGAAGAAATAGTTGTTGGCCCAAAGTGTGCAACGCGATCGCGAACAAATCAATGCAATCGCTTAGAAGGAAAATGCTACTATCCAAATTTTGTGCTACGCGATCGCAGACAAATCAATGTAATCGCATAGAAAGAAAATGCTACTGTCCAAATTTTGTGCTACGCGATCGCGGGAAAATCAATGCAATCGCATAGAAGAAAAATATGGCAAGTTGACATTGTACTACGCGATCGCGGCTATGCCTATGCGATCGCATAGAAGGAAATACCAGATAGCAGAACAACAGTTCAAACATAGGGGAAAATGACTCATGGCCCACTCGGAACATACCCGAGGCCCCAGGACCCCGTCGAAATACATAGACAAGTCACATAACCTAACATGGACTCGCTCGAGGTCTCAAATCACATCAAACAATGCCGAAACGATGAATCACACCATGAATCGAACTATGAACTTCCAAATCTTCCAAATTCAAAAACTTGTGTCGAAACCGATCAAATCAACCCGGAATGACACCAAATTTTGCAGATAAGTCCAACATGACATAACGGAGCTGCTCCAACTCTCGGAATCATATTTCGACCTTAATATCACAAAAGTCAACTATGGGTCAAACTTTTCCATTTCCCAAATTTCAACTTTTCGAACTTTTGCCGAAATGCCTCAATTTACCCTACGGACCTCCAAATATGAATCCGGACGGGCACCTAAGTCTAAAATCACCATACAAAGCTGTTGGAATCATCAAAAATTTATTCTGGTTCGTTTACTCATGTCACAACCTCAGTTCGCCCTTAGTGAACTGTCGTGACGACACCTAGTCTCTACGACAAGGTAAGCCTAACAAATGCGGAACATAAACAAAACTTGCAGAAGAAATAATCAAAAACCATAATAACTAAATGGAAAAAATAGTTATAATGTCGCTCAGCATATACAACACAACATTCTCAAAACCAAGTACACTATCCCAAAACCCGGAAACTCACGGAAACACAAGCCTTTGGAATATCTAACAGTCTACATTCTGAGGCCTTGAAACCCTCTTTTAGTATCACCTCGATTTGCGTGCGCAGTCCGGCGCATAGCCAGAAAACCAATATGTGAAAATCTGTGAAAAAGGATAAATTTTAATTATAAAATGGATTAAGTTGACTTCGGTCAACATTTTGGGTAAACGGACCCAGACCCGTAATTTGATGGTCCCGGAGGGTCCGTAGAAAAATATGGGACTTGGACGTATGCCCAGAATCGAATTCCGAGGTCCCAAGCCCAAAAAATGAATTTTTGAAAGAAATTGTTTTCTGAAATTATTTATGAGATTTAGAAATGAATTGTGATTAGAACTTGATGGTATCGGGCCCGTATTTTGGTTCCAGCACCCAATACAGGTCTTATATGTGATTTAATATAAGTCTGTGAAGTTTGGTAAGAAACGGACTTGAAACGACGTGAATCGGATCATTTTTGAGAAAATTGAAAATTTGAAGCTCTTAAGAAAATTTCATGATTTTGATGCTAAATTCATGATTTGGGTTGGAGCCCCGAGGGATCGGGTTAGTTTTGGATAGGCCATGGGGTGGATTTTGGACTATAGAAATTGCAGAATTTCAGTTGTGCATTTGCAGGCCTGCAGGCTTCGCATTTGCAAAGCGTGGCTCGCAAATGCGAAGGCCTCGTCGCAAATGCGATCAAAGGACCAGGCCAGCTACCTCGCAATTGCGAGGAAATCTATCGTAAATCCGATACCTCCCCTCCTAGCCAGTAGTCGCAAATGCGATCCCTTATTCCCATTTCCCAACTCGCAAATGCGAGAACCCCCTTTCGCAAATACGAACCTAGCAGAGGTCGGGGTTCGCAATTGCGAACCCTGTTCGCAATTCCCATACCTATAACCTGCAATTTTTATGCTTAGCCGAAAATCAACCATTTTTCACATCTTTTCAAAATACAAACTCCCTAGGGCAATTTTTCAAGAACAACTCTTCTTCCAAATCGATTGTAAGTCAATTCTAACTCGTTTCCTTCAATCATTAATATCATTTAACATGATTTCACCTCAAAACCAATGATTTTCATGGGGAAAATTGGGTGTTTGGGTAAAATCTAGGTTTTTCAAAAATTGGGGATTTGGACCTCGATTTGAGGTCCGATTTCAAAACAAATTATATATTTGGGTTCGTGGGGGAATGGGCAATCGGTTTTTGGTTCGAACCTCGGGTTTTGACCATATGGGCCCGGGGGCAATCGGGTTTTGGTCTAACCTTAGCTTGAGGGATTAGAAGTTGTGTCCTATTTGCTACTTGCTTCTTGTTGAGTACGACGTATAGGCATGGTGACGAGTATATATACATTGGTGTCGACCATGACTGTGAGTCTTAAATTGTGATTTATTATGTTCTTGAATAATACTACGGATGCTTAAGTTGATGATTCTCTATATTGAGCAAGGATTATGGTTATTCTCGTGGAAATTACTTATGACTGAGTATTGGTGTTAGCTGAGGTAGTTAGGTGTTGGAACAAGTTTGGTTATAGTTGTTTCTCCCTTGCCGGGACGTAGTTACTTATATTGTCGATTCCCTTACCGGGATAGTGTAGTTCTTTATTGATCCCTTGTCGGGACTCTTGTTATGATTGTTATTGATTGTATATGTGGATCGGGTTGCATGCCACAAATATATTATATGTGGATCAGGTTGTACGCTGCAACAATGATATATGTGAATCGGGTTGCACGCCGTAACAATGATATATGTGGATCGGGTTGCACTCTACAACAATGATATATGTGGACCGGGTTACACACCGCAACAGTGATGAATGATATGGATCGGGTTGCATGCCGCAACAGTGTTGTTATATATTAGGATCGGGTTGCACGTCGTAATAGTGTTATATATAGGGATCGGGTTGCACGCCACAACAGTGTTGTTATATATTGAGATCGGGTTGCGCGCCACAATAATTGTTGATACAAAGTGTTTATAGATTGGATACAAGTTTCTTATTGTTTTGCCGTGAATTCTAAGTTGTCCTTATGTCGTTACTCTTGATTTACTGTTGATATTGATACACCCCCGCAGCATGTACCCCCTTCCCATATTTACTTGTTTATTCCTGTTTTATTTTCCATTGTATATTATATAACTGCACAGGTTCATTTGGTAGTCTGGTCCTAGCCTTGTCACTACTTCGCCGAGGTTAGGCTAGGCACTTACCAGCTCATGGGGTCGGTTGTGCTGATACTACACTCTGCACTATGTGCAGATCCCGGAGTAGATCTTGGACCATAGCATTTGGGTGGCTACCTTCAGTCCACGCGGAGATCCAAGGTAGACCTGCAGGCGTCCGCAGGCCCTGGCATCTCCTCTATTCTTTATTTCCTATTTCATTTCTTTGATTCGGAAACAGTGTATCCTTATTTTCAAACTTTGTATTTAGCACTCTTAGATCGTATGTGGTACTGTAGCACCAGTTCTGGGTGATTAAGGCTTAAACAGTTGTATTAGATTCATATTTCAAATATTTTAATACATTTCTTCCGCTTAATGAAATTTTCGCTGCTTTTCACATTATTGCTTTATAAATGCTAAAAGGGTATAGAAATGGATAAAGGTAATATGTTCAATAATTGGCTTGCCTAGCTCACATTAGTAGGCATCATCATGACTCCCAAGGGTGGGAAATCCAGGTCGTGACAAGTTGGTATCAGAGCTCTAGGTTACACGGGTCTCATAGTTCACAGACAAGCTTAGTAGAGTCTGAGGGATCGGTACAGAGACGTTTGTATTTATCCCTCAGAGGCTACAGAGTTAGGAAAACCTTCACATTTATTCCTTCCTGTCGTGCGGTTTGGTTTCTCAATGCTAATTGAATTTCTACTCTGTTCATTCGCAGATGGCGAGAACACACGCTTCCTCATCCACTGACCAGCAGCCCGAACCACAACAGCAGCTCCCACGAGAGGTAGAGGGCGAGGCCGAGGCCGTGCTAGAGGGCGAGGCCGAGGCCGTGCTAGAGGCCGAGGCAGGGGCAGAGCTTAGCCTAGAGCAGCAGCACCAGTGGCAGAGCTTCAGGTTGAATTTGATGATGAGGTTCCGGACCTAGCAGTTCCGGTGGGCCCAGCTCAGATCCCAGAGGGGTTTATTGCTACCCTAGTACTCCAGGATGCTCTGGTCCGTCTAGTAGGCCTTATGGAGAGTGTCACCCGGGCAGGCATACTTCCTGTAGCACCAGCCGTCTCTCAGACTGGAGGAGGAGCCCAGACTCTTGCTACTCGCACTCCGGAGCAGGTAGCTCCCCAGTTCCAAACTCCAATAGTTCAGCCAGTTGGAGTAGTTTAGCCGGGTATGGTAGCTTAGACTGGTGATAGAGCAGCTATGTCTACCGATGCTTTATGGAGGTTGGATAGGTTCACCAAGCTCTTCACTACTACTTTCAGCGGTGCATCTTCTGAGGATCCCCAGGATTATCTAGACAACTGTCATGAGATTCTCAGGAACATGGGGATAGTTGATACTAATGGGGTCGATTTTGCTACTTTTCGCTTGTCTGGATCCGCCAAGACTTGGTGGAGAGATTATTGTTTGGATAGACCAGTCGGATCACCAGCCTCGACTTGGGAGCAGTTTACGCAGCTATTTCTGGAGAAGTTTCTCCCCATCACTCGGAGAAAGGCCTATCGGAGACAGTTTGAGCATCTCCAACAGGGTTCTATGACTGTTACCCAGTATGAGACCAGATTCATCAACTTGGCTCGTCATGCTCTTATCATACTTCCCACCGAGAGAGAGAGGATGAAGAGGTTCATTGATAGACTTATTCAGCCGATTCATCTTCAGATGGCTAGGGAGACTGGGAGTGGGATATCTTTCCAGGAGGCGGCCAATGTGGCCCGGAGAGTTGATATGGTTCTTTCCAGGGAGGTGGTCATGGGTCAGACAAGAGTCCTCGTCATTCAGGCAGATACAGTGGTACCTCATCAGGAGGTAGAGATTCGTATGGTAGGAGCCATCCTCCTAGGCCTTTTCAGTCAGCACTTCAGGTTTCTCATGGTGCCTTAGGTGGACGTGTTCCTCAGATGCAGTATTCTGATCAGCAGCCCTACAGTGCATCACCAGCTCCTATCAGTGCATCGCCGCTCTAAAGTTTTCGAGGTGGTCATTCAGGTCACCAGGGTTAGTCTCAGTTTCCTCAGCCGCAGCACTCAGGTGGATGTTTTGAGTGTGGTAAGTATGGTCATATCCGGAGAGCTTGTCCGAGATTGGTGGGTACTCAGCCGTAGCAGCAGGGCTCCCGTGCTATGGTTCAGGCACCAGGTGTTCCATAGCCCGCCCAGCCAGCTAGAGGTAGGGGTAGAGGTGCTATAGGTGGAGGTAGATGTGTTATAGGTGGAGCTCAGACCGCTAGAGGTGGAGGCCAGCCAGCTGCAGGTCGTCCCAGAGATGTAGTCCAGGGTGGTGGGGCCCAGCCCCGATGTTATGCTCTTCCAGCCAGGCCTGAGGTTGAGGCTTTCGATGCAGTTATCATAGGTACTATTCTGGTTTGTGGCAGATATGCTTCAGTTTTATTTGATCTAGGGTCTACATACTCATATGTGTTATCTTATTTTGCACCGTATCTGGTCATGCCTAGTGATTCCTTGAGTGCCCATGTATATGTGTCTACACGGGTTGGTGATTCTATTGTGGTAGATCGAATCAATCGCTCTTGTATAGTTGTGATTAGGGGTCTTGAGACTCGTGTAGATTTATTTCTTCTGGACATGGTTGATTTCGATGTCATATTGGGGATGGACTGGTTATCACCTTACCACGCTATCTTGGACTGGCATGCCAAGACTGTGACCTTAGCCTTACTGGGTTTACCTCGTTTAGAGTGGAGAAGGACTCTTAGTCATTCTACCCGTAGTGTTATCTCGTATGTGAAGGCTCGGCGTATGGTCGAGAAGGGGTGTTTAGCCTATTTGGCCTATGTTCGTGATTCTAGTGCTAAGATTCCCTTTATTGATTATGTGCCCGTGGTTCGTGAGTTCCTTGAAACTGAAGGTTACAATCAAGAATAAGTATCCGTTGCCGAGGATTGATGATTTGTTTGATCAGCTTCAGGGTGCCAAGGTATTTTCGAAGATTGACTTGAGATCTGGCTACCATCAGTTGAGGATTAGGGCATTTGATGTCCCTAAGACAGCTTTTCGCACTCGGTACGAGCATTATAAGTTCTTGGTGATGTCATTCGAGTTGACAAATGCCCCAGCAGCTTTTATGGATTTGATGAACCGAGTGTTCAGGACTTACTTGGATTCGTTCGTGATAGTCTTCATTGATGATATTTTGATATATTCCCGCAGCCGGGAGGAGCACAAGCAGCATCTTAGAGTGGTTCTTCAGACTTTGAGGGATAGTCAGTTGTATGCTAAGTTCTCGAAGTGTGAGTTCTGGTTGAGTTCAGTTGCATTCCTGGTTCATGTTGTATCAGTAGGGGTATTCAGGTTGATCCGAAGAAAATTAAGGCAGTCAAGAACTGGCCTAGACCAGGTTAGCTACGGAGATTCGGTGTTTCTTGGGATTGGCTGGCTACTAATGTCGGTTCGTAGAGGGGTTTTCATCTATCGCAGCCCCGATGACCAGGTTGACCTAGAAAGGTGCCCAGTTCAGATGGTAGGACGAGTGTAAGGTGAGCTTTCAGAAGCTCAAGACAGCTCTGACTATGGCACTGGTGTTGGTTTTGCCCACAGGTTCAGGACCTTATACAGTTTATTGTGATGCATCTTGTATTGGACTTGGTGCGGTGTTGATGCAGGATGGCAAAGTCATTGCCTATACTTTGCGACAGTTGAAGATTCATGAGAAAAACTATCCAGTTCATGATTTGGAGTTGGCAGCCATTGTTTACGTGTTGAAGATTTGGAGGCATTATCTGTATGGCGTGGCATGTGAGGTGTTCATGGATCACAAGAGTCTGCAATATTTGTTCAAGCAAAAGGAGTTGAATTTTTGGCAAAGAAGGTGGTTGGAGTTATTGAAAGACTATGATATCACCATCTTATATCATCCGAGGAAGGCCAATGTGGTGGCCGATGCTTTGAGTAGGAAGTCAGCCAGTATGGGCAGTCTTGCTTATATTCCGGTCGGTGAGAGGCCGCTTGCTTTGGATGTCCAGGACTTGGCCAATCAGTTCGTGAGGTTGGATGTTTCTGAGCCCAGTCGTGTGTTAGCTTGCGCCGTTGCTCGTACTTCATTATTGGAGCGTATCCGGGATCGGCAGTATGATGATCCTCATTTGTGTGTCCTTAGAGACACGGTGCAGCACGGAGGTGCCAAGCAAGTTACCTTAGGTGATAATGGAATTTTGAGATTGCAGGGTCGAGTTTGTGTGCCTAATGTGGATGGGCTCCGAGAGTTGATTTTAGAGGAAGCCCATAGCTCTCGGTACTCTATTCATCCGGGCGCCACAAAGATGTATCAGGATTTGTGGTAGCATTATTGGTGGCGGAGAATGAAGAAGGATATCGTTGCATATATGGCTCGGTGTTTGAATTGTCAGCAGGGTAAGTATGAGCATCAGAGGCCTGGTGGTTTATTCCAGAAGATTGATATTCCTGAGTGGAAGTGGGAGCGGATCACTACGGACTTCATTGTTGGACTCCCACAGACTCAGAGGAAGTTCGATGCAGTATAGGTTTTGTCGATAGGCTGACCAAGTGAGCGCATTTCATTCCTGTGGTAGTCTCCTATTCTTCCTAGAGGTTAGCGGAGATCTATATCCGAGAGATTGTTCATCTTCATGGTGTGCCCGTGTCTATCATTTCGGACCAAGGTACGCAGTTTACCTCACATTTCTGGAGAGCCGTTCAGCGAGAGTTGGGCACACGCGTTGAGTTGAGCACAGCATTTCATCCTCAAACGGACGGGCAGTCCGAGCGGACTATTCAGATTTTGGAGGATATGCTCTGAGCTTGTGTCATTGACTTTGGAGGCTCGTAGGATCAGTTTTGCCTTTAGCAGAGTTTGTCTACAACAATAGCTACTAGTCGAGTATCCAGATGGCTCCTTATAAGGCTTTATATAGTAGGCGGTGTCGGTCTCCGGTTGGATGGTTTGAGCCTGGAGAGGCTCGGTTGTTGGGTACGGATCTGATTCAGGATGCCTTGGACAAGGTCAGGATTATTCAAGATAGGCTTTGTACAGCTCAGTCCAGGCAAAAGAGTTATGTCGACCGCAAGGTTCGCGATTTGCCATTCATGGTCAGTGAGCGGGTATTGCTTCGAGTGTCGCCTATGAAGGGCGTGATGAGATTTGGGAAGAAGGGAAAGCTTAGCCCTAGGTCCATTGTCCCATTTTAGATTCTTGATCGAGTGGGAAAGGTGGCTTATAGACTTGCGTTGCCACGGAGCTTATCAGTCGTGCATCTAGTGTTTCATGTGTCCAGGCTTCGGAAATATCACGGCGATCCATCCCACGTGTTAGATTTCAGCATTGCCCGGTTGGACAAGGACTTGTCTTATGAGGAGGAGTCGGTAGCTATTCTACACCGGCAGGTTCATCAGTTGAGATCGAAGAGTTTTCCTTATGTTTGTGTTCAGTGGAGAGGTCAGCCTACTGAGGCATCGACCTGGGAGTCTGAGTTTGAAATGTAGATCCATTATCCCCATCTTTTCCCCGACTCAGGTACTTCCTTCTTATGTCCGTTCAAGGATGAACGGTTGTTTTAGAGGTGGAGAATATGATGATCCAAAATTTCATCACTTGTTTTAAAAACAAATTCTACGTTCCGAGGCCTTAAAAACCTCTTTTAGTCTCACCTTGATTTGCGTGCACAGTCCGGGCGCGTAGCCAGAAAGCCAATATTTGAAAATCTATAAAAAATGATAAATTTTGACTATAAAATGTATTAAGTTGACATTGGTCAACATTTTGGGTAACGGAGCCAGATACATGATTTGACGGTCCTGGAGGGTCCGTAGGAAAATATGGGACTTAGGGGTATGCCCGGAATCGAATTCTGAGGTCCCAAGCACGAGAAATGAATTTTTGAAAGAAATTATTTTCTGAAATTATTTATGAGATTTGGAAATGAATTGTGATTAGAACTTGATGGTATCGGGCTTGTATTTTGGTTCCAACGCTCGGTACAGGTCTTATATGTGATTTAAGATAAGTCTGTGAAGTTTGGTAAGAAACGGACTTGAAACGACGTGAATCGGATCATTTTTTAGAAAATTGAAAATTTGAAGTTCTTAAGAAAATTTCATGATTTTGATGCTAAATTCAAAGTTGTTTGATGTTATTTTAGTAATTTGAATGCACGTGCGAGTTCGTATGATGTTATTAGGTTGGTGTGCATGTTTGGGTTGGAGCCCCGAGGGCTCGGGTGAGTTTTGGATAGGCCACGAGGTGGATTTTGGACTATAGAAATTGCAGACTTTCAGTTGTGCATTTGCAAGCCTGCAGGCTTCACATTTGCGAAGCCTGGCTCACAAATGTGAAGGCCTCATCGCAAATGCGATCAAAGGCCCAGGCCAGCTACCTCGCAATTGCGAGGAAATCTATCGCAAATGCGATGCCTCCCCTACTAGCCAGTAGTTGCAAATGTGATCCCTTGTTCGCAATTCCCAACTCGCAAATGCGAGAACCCCCTTCACAAATGCAAACCTAGCAGAGGTCGGGGTTCACAATTGCGAACCCTGTTCGAAATTCCCATACCTGCAACCTGCAATTTTCATACTTAGCCGAAAATCAACCATTTTTCACATCTTTTCAAAACACAAACTCCCTAGGGCGATTTTTCAAGAACAACTCTTCTTCCAAATCGATTGTAAGTCAATTTTAACTCGTTTCCTTAAATCATTAACATCTTTTAACATGATTTCAACTCAAAACCATTGATTTTCATGGGGGAAATTGGGTGTTTGGGTAGAACCTAGGGTTTTCAAAAATTGGGGATTTGAACCTCGATTTGAGGTCCGATTTCAAAATAAAATTATATATTTGGGTTCGTGGGGGAATGGGTAATCGGGTTTTGGTTCGAACCTCGGGTGACCATGTGGGCCCGGGGGTGATTTTTACTTTTTGGGTAAAATTTTAGAAAACTCATTTTCATGCATTGGGGTTGATTCATTTAGCGTTTATTGATGTAATTAAGTAACGTGTAGCTACATACGAGCGAATTGGTGGTGGAATCAAGGGGTAAAGCGATAATTGAGACGTGAATTGTATTCGTGGCATCGAGGTAAGTGTTTGGTCTAACCTTAGCTTGAAGGATTAGAAAATATGTCCTATTTTATACTTGCCTCTTCTTGAGTATGACATATAGGCATGGTGACGAGTATCTATACGTTGGTGTCGAGCATGACCGTGAGTCTTAAATTGTGATTTATTGTGTTCTTGAATAATATTGTGGATGCTTAAGTTGATGATTCTCTGTATTGAGCAAGGATTATGGTTATTCTCGTGGAAATTACTTATGACTGAGTATTGGTGTTAGCTGAGGTAGTTAGGTGTTGGAACAAGTTTGGTTATAGCTGTTTCTCCCTTGCCGGGACGTAGTTACTTATACTGTCGATTCCCTTGCCGGGATAGCATAGTTGTTTATTGATCCCTTGCCGAGACTCTTGTTATGATTGTTATTGATTGTATATGTGGATCGGGTTGCACTCCGCAACAATATTATATGTGGATCGGGTTTCACGCCGCAACAATGATATATGTGGATCGGGTTGCACGTCGCAACAATGATATATGTGGATCGGGTTGCATGCCGCAACAATGATATATGCGGACCTAGTTGCACGCCGCAATAGTGATGAATGATATGGATCGGGTTGCACGCCGCAACAGTGTTGTTATATATTGGGATCGGGTTGCACACCGCAACAGTGTAGTTATATATTGGGATCGGGTTTCACGCTGCAACAGTGTTGTTATATATTGGGATTGGGTTGCACGCTGCAACATCTGTTGATACAAAGTGTTTATAGATTGGATACAAGTTTCTTATTGTTTTGTCGTGAATTCTAAGTTGTCCGTATGACGTTACTCTTGATTTACTGTTGATATTGATACACCCCCGCAGCATGTACCCCCCTCCCATCTTTACTTGTTTATTCCTATTTTATTTTCCGTTGTATATTATATAACTGCACAGGTTCATTTGGTAGTCTGGTCCTAGCCTCGTCACTACTTCACCGAGGTTAGGCTAGGCACTTACCAGCACATGGAGTCAGTTGTGCTGATACTACAATCTGCACTATGTGCAGATCCCCGAGAAGCTCTTGGACCATAGCATTTGGGTGGTTACCTTCGGTCCACTCGGAGATCCAAGGTATACCTGCAGGCATCCGCAAGCCCTGGCGTCTCCTCTATCCTTTATTTCCTGTTTCATTTATTTGATTCGGAAATAGTGTATCCTTATTTTTTCAGACTTTATATTTAGCACTCTTAGATCATATGAGGTACTGTGGCACCAGTTCTGGGTGATTAACGCTTAAACAGTTGTATTAGATTCATATTTCAGATATGTTACTACATTTCTTCCGCTTAATGAAATTTCCGCTGCTTTTCTCATTATTGCTTTATAAATGCTAAAAGGGTATAAAAATGGATAAAGGTAATATGTTCAATAATTGGCTTGCCTAGCTCACATTAGTAGGCACCATCACGACTCCTGAGGGTGGAAAATTCAGGTCGTGACACAGTCTAACTCCAGAATATCTAACAAGAAAGAAAATATAAAAGGGCAATGTTTAACAGCTAGAATAGAAAGGGACTCCTCGGTCTGTGGACGTGGCAGATATACCTCGAAGTCTCTAGAGCATTCGCCTCCCTCAAGGATGGTAGGCCTGAGTAGCGGTACCTGGATCTGCACATGAAAAACATGCATAGAAAGGGCATGAGTACACCACAACGGTACTCAGTAAGTGTCAAGCCTAACCTCGGTTGGATAGTGACGAGGAAGGTCAGGGCTCTATTGAGGTTAAATAAAATATAAAGATCAACAGTATAGAGCAGAACAGTATAAATAAGTACAACAGCAAAATAACAACAGGACATCAACAACTATACAGAAACAAGGTAAACACGGAAAGGAAATACAGCTCGACACCAATAATAACGATCGGGGATCTCCTAGGATACCGTCCTGTAGTCCCATGTGTACATATCTAATGGATCTCCCAGGATCTCTTCTCGTAGTCCAACTCATAGTGCGCAGGGATCTACCGGAATCCCGTTTCGTAGTCCCAAATGTAAATACCCAGTACTGGGGGAATCTACCAGGTGCATTTCCGTAGTTCCATATAACTGTGCAGGGGAGATCTACCAGAATCCCACATCCGTAGTCCCAAAATAAACAGACAAGGGGGAGCTACCAGAATCCCACATCCGTAGTCCCAAAATAAATACACAGCAGCAAGAGGAAAATATACAGAAATGACAAAACTTCATATTAAGGCAACAAGTGATTCTAGCCTAGCATGTTGTACAGAATTCAGGTAAGGCAGGTTGAGCAAATAAAGCAATTAAGTCACTTAGACATACTTTCCTAATCTAACAACAGGCTTAATAGTGCAAGTAATAGGGACAGGAAAGGAAACATACTAGTAATTACTTAAAGAAAAACTGGATTTCCAACAATTAAAACGAGTATGCACTCATCACCTCATGTACAAGGCATTTCAATTACCAAATATACCAATCCTAAGGGGAAGGTCCCCCACACAAGGTTAGACAAGCCACTTATCTCGAATCGGCTCAAAATCAATCTGAAACCACGCCCTTGCCACGAGTACTCGACTTCAAATGGCCCAAATCTATTCAATTCAGTTTCATAATATAAATAACACTTCAAGTAACTGATTCTACAAATAAATTCTAAGCTAATACGTGAAATTAGGTAAAATGACCAATACTCCCATCGGGCCCACATCTCGGAATCGGGTCAAAATTTGCATTTCCAGAACCCTCGCACTCTCACAAGTTCAGTCATATCAAAAGTACAAAAATCGGACCTCAATTTTTCCCTCAAATCATCACTCAAAGGTCTCCAATTAGACAAGCCCTAACCCCCCAATTACCACTGATTTTACTTAATTTTTCATGCTTAAATTGATAAAAATCATTCCAATAACGAGTTTAGGGACCAAAGACCTTACCCCAATAAACTCCTCTGAAAATATCTCTTGAAAAGTGCTCCCCAAGCTTCTTCCCATTTTGAAAATGATGAAAAATGGATAAATTTCGTGAAGGCAAGAATTTATATGTTCTGCCTAGCTATTTCCACATTTGTGGCCCTAGGACCGCTTCTGCGAGGACTTCGTCGCATCTGCGACTTTCACTTAAAGGCCAATTTCCGCATCTGTGGTCACACTTCCGCGGGTGCGGTACCGCTTCTGCGGTGAATTACCCGCATCTGCGGAACCTACTGATCCTCCCCAAATCCGCATTTGCGTTTGCTCCGCCGCTTCTGTGGCTCCGCACCTGTGGACCCAAACCGCAGGTGCGGTTATGACAGTAAACCAGTTGCTGCAGCAAACTTCAATTCCAAATCCTTCCGTCAACCATCCGAATTCATCTCGAGGCCCCCGGGACTTTAACCAAAGGCATCAACAAGTCACAAACCATTATCCAAACTTGTACCAATCCTTAAAACACCTAAAACAACATCGAAACCTCGAATTAACCATGGATTTAAGCCTAAGAACTCCAAAATTCTCAAAATACGCTTTTTATCAAAAAGTCTATCAAACCTTGTCCGAATGACCTGAAAGTTTGCACACACGTCATATTCAACACTACAGAGCTACTCCAACTTACAAAATTTCATTCTGACCCTCGGATCAAAATCTCACTATCGGACCGGAAACTTTAAAAATTCAACTTTCGGCATTTCAAGTCTAAATTAGCTACGGACCTCCAAAACACAATCCAAACATGCCCCTAAGCCCAAAATCACCTAACGGAACCATCAGATTTCCATTCCGAGGCCGTCTTCATACTGTTCTGACTACGGTCAACTTTCCAACACTTAAGCTCTCATTTAGGGACTAAGTGTCCCAAAACTCCCCAAAACTCAAAACCAAACATCCCGGCAAATCAAAATAGCAGAAATAAATTCGGGAAAATCAGTTAATAAGGGATTGGGGCGTTAATTCTTAAGACAACCGGTCGGGTTGTCACAACTCAAAAGTCCAGTTCCGGTCAAATTCTCACCGTTCAAACTTCCAAAACTAGATTCCTTCTTCCAATTTGACTCTGAATCATTCATTAACTGAACTCAACCGTGCACGCAAGTCGATACTCATATTATGAAACTATTCAAGACCGTGCGCTGCCGAACGGAGCTGAAATTTTCAAAACGACTGGCCGGGTCGTTACATTTTCTTCTCTTATTTTTCTTTTTCTTCTCTTTCCTCTAGTTTCGTTACTTATAAACTTGGCCGGAAATTAGTTTCGACATTCTCCATATTCTCCAACGATATCAAGTTGCAGATCTTATTTTTTCCTCTCCATATTTTACTTCACGTTTGTAGAGGATTACTGCTACTTCTAATCCCTTCATTCACCACTTTTAAACTTTCAATTGCAATTGCTTCTCAAATAAAGGAATGAAAAAATCTTGTCCCGAGATCAACTTTCGATTAAACCCAAAATAAGTCACAAAAATGTTCTTCGTCATTTGACCACCCACATAACGGATCCGTGATGTCGTCATTTATCAAAGAAGTTTTATTTGTTGAAGCAGAATTTTGAATAAAAGTTTTATTTAATCAAGTATACAAGAAAAGACTAAAAAAGAAAAAGGGTTTTGATTGTTCGTTGCAAAAAATATTCTCGTCATGCTCGCAGTTTTTCGATCGGGCCTTCGGCCTTTCACTGCTTCACTTATGGGTTGGAGGATGGAAGAAGGTGGAGAGTGTGAAAAGGTAAAAAATATTTTAAAAAAATACAAAAATTGAGTTGGAAAAAGAAGTAGTTGGAAAAAAACAAAAAAGTAATAATTTTAGCGGAAATACATGTGTCAAGCGCGTGTATTTCATCACCAAACACGGATGTGGTAATAGTATTTTAGGGTGATACTAATTCCATTTAAAAAAATTAAAGGGGTAATGGGACTCTCATAAAAATAAAGTGTATAGTTGAAAATTTGGCTATAGGACATGAGGGTACTTATGCATTTTACTTTTTGTAAATATAAGAAAATTTTACCTCCTATAGCAAAGGTATATATCCTATTTATTATAAACCATAATCATTTTAAGATATTGTTTTTTATAGGTACCCTTTATATTTAATAATAAAATAAGTATTTAAGGTATATACTATTGAGGCATGAAATACACTATTTATGTTTTTCCTCTCTCTTTCTTTCAATTAACACACGATTCTCTCTCAGAATTTTTCTTCTTTCTCTCTCTCTTTCTTCTCTCTCTTCGAGCAAAAATCATAGATAAACTAAAGAGAAACAAATCATGAAAGAAAGCCTCAAAATCAGAAACATGAAAGTAAACCTATAATCAAAAAAAGGAAGCAGAGATACCTTGGCGACGAAAAGATTGAAGAAAAAGAGGGATTATTAGCGTGGTAAGTAAGAGAGAAAAGAGGAAGAAGCGATCGAATTGGAAGCGTTGTAAATTATAATGGAAGAGGTAGTGAAGCGATACAAAGAGTCTTGGCCGGAAAACGCCATCTCTGACTAATTGTCTTCTCTTCTTTGCTATTTAGTCACATACAATGATACAAATATATTGTATTCTATACAAATTCACTCAAACATATTGTATTTTTGTATAATATATCTATGTTTTTTTTGCACATGTTTATGTATTTCGAAGGTCTACATTTTAATACAGCTGAATACACATGTATTCATGCATTTGTACATACAATATGCATGAATACAGGATATAATATTAAAATACACTGAATACAAACATTAAATAGAAAAAATACAAACAATGAATACATTTAATTTTAAAATACAGTAAAATATACTGAATAAAAATAGAAACACAGTGAATACAACTAATGAAATATACTAAATACAACAGTAATAGCACGTATTAAGAATAACCAAAATACTATTAATACGAATACATTTGAATACATTGTATATAAAATAGCAAATACAGTAAATATAAATATTGAATCTAATGAATGCAACAACAAAAAAAATATTAAAACACACTAAATACAAAAGTTTTGTACAATTGAAAAATCATTCTAATTAATTGGGTTGATAATGAGGCATGTTAGAATTAATTTTGTTGAGTTATATTAGGAGTGTATCACATTAATTGATATTATTTCCACTATTAGACATCTGGACATACCTATTTTTAAGGTGATTGTTGTTACTGTATTCATGAATACATGGCACGAATACATGTGAATACATTCGCGTAGCTGGACTGTCCTAATTTAGGCGCTTTTTGCTGCTGTATTCATGAATAGAATAGCGCGAATACATGTGAATACATGCGTATACAGCTGGATTACCCTGATTTTAGGTGCTTTTTGCTGTTGTATTCATGGATACATAGCGCGAATACATGTGAAACATGCGTGTGCAACTATACTGCCATGATTTTTAGGCATTTTTGCTGTTGTATTCATGAATACAGCAACGCGAATACAGCGAATACACTACAGTAACAACTGAATAGTAGCTATAGGAAGTAATTATGTATATGGTAGCTATAAAAAGCTAATAGCCACTAAATGATAGTAATTTCTGAAAATTCCTCTAAATATAACACCAAATCATAACAAATCAAACATACACTAACTTTTAAGGAGGTAGATTATAACATCATAAGGGAAGTCTATAAGAATTGTCGTCATGTGACCTTGAGGTCACAAATTTTTTGGAAACAACCTTCTCTTACAAAAATGCAAGGTAAGGCTTGTCAAGAGGAAGAAGGCACATAGAACCTCAAGCTCAAACTTGAGCTCCCATGGTGAAACTTTAGAAGCTTCGAGAGAAAGAGATAAGTCTGAGAGAAAACAATTTTAGAAAGGAACTATGCAATCTCATTAGTTAAGTAAATGAGTACATATATACACATGTAGGGTCCTCCACTTATAATATGTAAAAAACTAACTAATTAACATCTAAGCTAAGCTAACAGTAAGGTAAAATACATAAATATACATAGCTCAATACCCCCCCCCCCTCCTCAAGTTGGAGGTGAGGTCTTCACAACCAACTTGCTTAACACAGTGGAACGTTTGATGCCAGTGAGGGCCTTGGTGAGAATGTCTGCCAACTGGTTATGCGTGCCAATGTGATGCAAGGAGATGAAACATTCTTGAAGTTTATCCCTCACAAAGTGACAATCAACCTCGATATGTTTGGTCCGCTCATGGAACACAAGGTTCCTAGCAATGTGTAAAGCGGATTGGTTGTCACAATACACAGTTACATGTGTAGGAAAGGGAACAGTTGGCTCCTCAAACAATCTGCATAACCAAGTCAGCTCCCCAACCACCTTCTTAAGGGACCTATATTCAGCGGAGGAAAGGGAAATGGTTTCCTACTTCTTAAACTTCCAACTAATAGGACTAGTACCTAGCAGCACCAAGTAACCACTGACTGACCTCTTGGAATCTGGGCAGGCAGCCCAGTAAGAGTCACAATACCCTTTAATAGTGCAACCAAGATCATTAGACATAAAGATACCAAGTGAGGGATCACCCTTAAGGTACCTAAGCAAGTGAAGTGTAGCCTGTAAGTGGGGCTCTCGAGGATCCTGCATAAATTGGCTCAAGTGTTGGTCACCAAAGGCAATGTTCAACCTTGTGTTGGTAAGGAAGTTAAGCTTGCCTATTAGTTTTCTGTACTAAGTAGGGTTTGAGAGAATAACTCCCTCTTTAGCTTTCAGTTTGACATTAGGATCAAGAGGAGAAGCAAGACTAGTGCAATGGAGACAGCCAAACACCTTCAGGAGATCTAGTGCAAATTTTCTCTGGGAGATGATAATCCCATCTTTTTTGTAAAGGACCTCTAAACCAAGAAATTAGTGAAGTTTTCCCAGATTCTTAATCTTGAATTGGTCATGTAAGAAGGTTTTCAACTCAGTGATCTCTGTAGAACTGGTCCTAGTAATAATGATATCATCAATACACACAGCAACAAAAATTGTGGAAGAAAGTGATTTCTTGTAGAAGAGAGAATAATCATGCAAGGAATGAACATAACCTTTGGAATATAGAGCAGTTGCCAATTTTGCATACCATTGTCTACTAGCATATTTCAGGCTATAAAGAGATTTTCTTAACTTGTACACAACTCCAAGTGTGTCTACTACCAAACTAGGTGGTTATTGCATGTATACATCTTCCACCAAATCACCATGGAGGAAGGCATTATTCACATCAAGCTGGAAGATGTCTTAGTGTTTCTTAACTGCGGTGGCTATAAATGCTCTAACTGTAGTGATTTTTACAATAGGGGAATAGTTTTCTGTGTAGTCAATCCCAGTCTGCTGGGTATAGCCCTTGACAACTAACCTGACCTTGAACCTCTCTATGCTCCCATCAGCCATGTGTTTAACCTTGTAGACCCATCTACAGCATATTGATTTCTTACCATAAGGTAAAGGAACTAGGTCCCAAGTGTTATTTGCATGTAAGGCCCCAAACTCTAAAGACATAGCCTCTTGCCAAGCAGGGTGCAAGGCTGCCTCTTCATAAGAAGAAGGTACACTATCATGACAAACAGTTTGCATAAGTTGCTGACTATCTGGGAGTAAAGAAGTAAGAGAAACATGGTGATGATTTGACAACAAAGCACTAAGAGACAGAGAAGAGTCAGTAGAGATAGGAGGTTTAAGTTTGGAAGGGAGCATACATAATCCTCCAAGTGAACAGGTAATTTATGAGGTCTAGAGGACTTCCTAGTAGCTATAGGAGGACCAATGGGATGAGGAGTAGAAGAAGAAGAAGGTAATGAAATGGAAGAAACGGATGTGCATGGTATGTTGGATGAAGAATGATGGGTTGTAGACTTATTAGGATTGCTACAATGAGAGGGCAATTCATCAACAGAAGGAACACATTGAAATACAGAAGGAAAAGGTGCAGAATCAGGGAAAAGAGCAAAGGGAAACACATTCTCATGAAACATTACATCTCCAGAAATAGAGATTTTCTTGGTGAGTAGACTAAGGACCTTGTACCCTTTTGTTTCATAGGGGTAACCCACAAAAACATGGAGTGTTGCTCTTGGTTCAAATTTGGTTTTGTGAGGCTTAGGAGTCGTAGGGAAACATAAACAACCAAAACTTCTAAGGTAAGAGTAAGTAGGTACTCTTTTATATAGGGAATTCAAAAGGAGTTCTGTTTTTAAGATGGCTAGTAGGTAGTCTATTGATAATGTAGGTGGCAGTTAATATGCATTCTCCCCAATATTTGAGGCGTAGTTCGGATTGGAACAAGAGTGCCCTAGTAGTTTCAAGGAGGTACTTATGTTTCCTTTCAACCACTCATTTCTATTAAGGTGTATAAGGGCATGTTGTTGTGCCCCCTTTTTTCTTGCGAAAATTGGGTTTGTGACATTTGGGAGACAACTTGTTCCCTTTTGGGGAATTGGGTTTGAATTGAAGAGTCGCCACCTAATGATTTAAGTGCACTAGGACACTAAGAAAGGTTTGATTTGAACAACCAGAGATTGGGTAAGGGCTTGAAATTATCTCAAGGGGAAGGTGTTAGACACCCCTCAAGATCCACTAGTGTGGTTCCCGGCCAAGCTATTGTTGTGACTTAAGTGCAAATAACACATAGGCAAATAAAAACTTCAAATAAGAGGAGATTTTCACGTAATGGTTACAAATAAACAAAAGTAAGAAAAAGGAACTAAAAGGAATTGATTTTCTTAAAAAAATGGTTTAAAAAGAGATTTAAAAGAAACAAAGGAAAGGGGAGTCCTAGGTTTATTAATAATATGGATCACCCCACACAACATCCGTAATCACTCCTCAATGAGGGGCTACACGTGATGTTATTGCGTGGTCATCATATCCATATCTACCCTTTCCCACCCCGTTAAGGTATTAAAGTGCGGAATGGTCTTGTTTACTTATTACATGTTATTACCCGCCCCAATCCTATCAGCCCCGGAGGCACTTGGGACTACTAATCCTAGAGGGGGAGGTATTGGGATTATTTGTGGTTTCAAAAGGTAAAATACTAAGGCGACAAACAAAACACATATAACAAGTTTGGGGAAGCATATAAACAAATAAAAGGGCTTAAACAAACCTCCTTTAAACCAAAGAAAGCACATAATGTAGCATGACTTGCATGTACTGTTTAGGGTCTGATTAAAACTTAAATGGTGGAGGTAGATTGATTTATTACATAGTTCAGATAAGAAGCACGAATCAGGCCTGCCTGCTGGTTGTAGTTAATAAAATCTGATTCAGTTTATAAACTGTCCTATGGCTTGCCTGAGTGTTAGACGAAGACCCCTATAGGCATGATATCTACTGATTCCATAAAAGGTAAAATATACTGATTTTGGAAAAGGTTTTCATTTATTGAGGAAAGACGAGTTTTGACAAAAGATCATAAATTCTGCAGACGTTAGACAATGATTTTAGATTTGTAGGCGAGTGAGATGTTTCAGATTTGGTTATTAATTCCTATAAACATGCTTTCTAGGCGTTGTTGATTTTAACCACTTTTACAGACATAGCAAGAGTGCAGAAATCCTATAGGCATGGCATCTAAATGTTGTACTTCGTTTAAGCCTATGAACATGATATCTAGATGCAGTTAGTTATTTAAGCCCTATAAACAGGTTTGCCTAGTGACAGATGCATATGCAGGATTCAGATTTCCAATTAACTATGAGCATGGTATTTATATGAGAGATGCAGAAATTTAACTATAGGCAGGATATCCATATGAATGCAGAATTTCAGAAACCTATAGGCAGGATATCTATATGTTTGCAGAATTCCTTATAGGCATAATATCTACATATGAAAGTGCAGAATTCCTATAGGCAGGATATCTATGTGATATGCAGAGATCAAAAATTCCCTATGAGCAGGATATCTACCCCTTTTACATACATGGTTACCCTTCCCTTTTCACTAACCATCCCCAACCATCCCCAAAAGTTATTACAGTCCAAATAAAATAAAGAAAAATACATCAGAAATTGAAAATTACAACCAAGGAGAGCCTGATTCAGACTTCCTGTCTGAAGTATGAAGTAAACCAACTCCAAAGATCATGTTTCAAAGCCTTTCTCCCACTTGGGTGTGTCAGAGTTCCCTAAGAGTTTCATAAGAACTTCGGGCAGTGCTTACACCCAAATGTATCACCATATTAAGCCAAAGTACAGTGTGGAAGGGACAGCCCTCAGGTGTCCAAGTTCAGTGGGAACTCAAGGTCCCAAGGCAAGGCTCACAAGAAGGGGGCAAAACTTAGGAACTAAGAGAGAGTGCAAGTGCAGAATTCTAAAAGGGGGAAAGGGAAAGGGAAACAGCACACATAGAGATATAAGAAATGGGGAGTTGCAAGAGGTAAAAAGCAGGCTAGTGGGCATAACCTAACAATGGGAGATGTTGGCACACCCATAAGCCTACTGGAACACATTGTTTAGAGGTTAGGATCCCCTAAGAGATCAAGTTCAATCCATAGATAATAACTTATATATTGTCATGTTTTAAACTGTAACTCAAAGCACATAAAGGGAAATAAGGAATAGGGATTCATAGCAGAAACAAGCAAAAGGGAATCAACATGCTAGTTTAAGTATTTAACTCTGCAGAAGTAGTAAAGTAGACATAAATGCAGAAAGCTGTAAGTAAACACATTGTAGGGATGCTGAAATTTGAAATTAGAACATGCCGGTTTCAAAGAAACAAGTAGAGAAAAATGCAGTAGTCTGGTAAAAACCTCAGTGCAGACAAGAAGAGAGAGTTATAGTATGTGAGACTGAGAATTCAAAAGAGATTCTGATGTTGTGAAGTCTAAAGTCTGTGTTTGTGAAAAGGGTCACGCCCTTTATAGTGTAGAAGGCAGGCAAAAATAAGGTAAGCAAATACTTTGAAAATTGATTGTCAATCAATTACACAAGGCTTCCCTTAATTAAGGGATTCAGATTCAAAATGAGTAAAACCATTTAAGGAAAAGAATTGAATAAACACTTTGTGTAAAGCATGCAATTGAGGGCAAATACATAAAGGTTATTGAAGGACAGGGTTTTGTCAGTACATAATTTGTGCAAATAAGGTAAGGGAGTCAATTAACGGCCAGTAAATCACAAGGTCTGAGATTTGGTATGAATGAACCAAGTCAGAAAAGATGAAGAAGGGTTTTACTTAAGTTAAGTAACAGAGGAAATCAGTAAAAGATGGAAAGAAATCAATCAAGCTATATTCAAAAAGAAGTTTGCACTAATTGCAAATTTGAAAACCATTTAGAGGAAAATTCATCATATATAAGGAGCATGTGAGCATGAAAGAAAACTGTCGTGTAAATCAGCAGAAAAAAAGAAGAGTTTAGCAAAAAGTTCAGCATTATATGAAAACAAAGATGTCCAAACTCAGTTTAGAGACTCAATGTCAGTCTGAAAGAGTTAAGGGTTCTAAAATAAAACCCTAGTTCAATCAAACCTCGGCAGAACCCCAAATTCTAGGGTTTTCACCTTGAATCAAGTACAGAGATAAGGAGGCAAGTAGTTGAAACAGGCTCAGAGGTTTCAGAGTTGAAACCTCTTGCATGCTTCTTTAATCAACAGAAACTCATGAGAAAAACATGATAGCAAAGTAACATGCGGAACATAGTAGAAGCACTCAAAAGAAAAACACTGATAGGAACAGTAAAAGAAACATTCTTAAGAGATTTTTCAGAAGAAACTTAAACAGGGCTTAATAGAAGGAAAATAAGGAAACTTAAGAACTTAGCAGGAAAATACAGTAGGAGAAACATGCGGGAACATAGTAGAAGACAAAAAATATAAGAACACAGTAGAAAAGCATATGAGAGCATAGTATGGAAAACATGGTAGAAGAACATAAAAGCATGGAGTATATAAAACTCAGTAAAAGAACATACAAGAACGGGGTGTAAAAACTCAGTAGAAGAACATACAAGGTAGAAGGAAAACATAGAACAAAGTAGAGGCAAATACACACAAAAAAAAGGAAAAGAAAGTCAGAGAAACACTTAAGCATTTTCAGAAAACCCTAGATCGGAAACGAAGCGGTTTTGAAAGTAATTTTTGAAAGAAAAATTAGGGAAATCATTTGAAAACTCAATGAGATAACAAATACACAACGGATCTAAGGAAATCGGAGAAAACCTCGAAGGGTTATGGTTTCTAAAGAACCCTAGAAGTGAGATAGGCTTTGAAAGGTCACCGATCTGAGTCGGAGAGGTCGGAATTAGGCTCAAACCACCATGGTGCGCCGCAGTAAAGCCGGAGATGGCCGTGGAACCTTGAATCGACATAGGTCTGGGTGCAAACCTTCGAGGCCAGGCCTTGAATCTTCAGAGATCAGGCGCGTGGGAGCAAGAGAAGGTGAGTATAAGACTCTCATAGCCTGAGAAGTCATGGATTCCGGTGGGTTTCAAGGTGGAGGTGGTGGTAAGAGGCGGTTAGGGTTTGGGAATGTTCGAGAGAGTTTGAGAGTTTAGAGGCGGCTGGTTAGGTGAACTGATTTAGGGTTAAGGGGTGTTGGTAGATTAAAAAAGGAAAGGAGGGTTTGTGGTCGTTGATCAAAATGATCAACGCCCTGGATCAAAAGGGGAGCTGGGCGGGTTGAATTAAACGGGTCAGGGGTCGGGTAATTTAGAAATAGGTCCGAGTAATTTGAAATTGCAATTGGGTTCAATTGGGGGTTGATTTGGGCTACAATTGAAATGAAATAGAGCTAGTATTTAAATAGCCACTTTTCCCTTATTTGTTTTATAAAAAATAGTAAAATAATTTCTGAAAATAAATTAAAGGTACTAAAATGATTAATAATACATAATTATCAAATTAAAAAATACTTGAGTCAATTTAATAATTATGAAAACAACTAAATCTTAAAATAGGCTAAAATTGCAATTATATGCAATTTAACTTTAAAAATACTAAACAAATTTGTAAAAATATGTAAAAATTATGCCAGATATATTTTAATATAAATATGAGAATACAATAAGTGAATCACCTAAAATGATAATTTTGGGGATAATTATTGGGTTTTTCTTGATAAATTAGGGCAATAAATAGATTTAAAAATCTATAAAAATTAAGAGAAAAAATAGTAAAACCTTGGGACATACTTATATATGCATATACCTGCTATTTTGAAAGTATTTTGCATATAAAAATATATAGGGAAAAATTGGGTATCAACACATGTTTTCTGATGAATAATTCCCTTGGAGTGAAAGAAATGAGTGGACTCGGTGCTAGTAAACTCTAGGCCATTGTGTGACCTAATACACTTGATTTTAGTTTGAAATTGGGTACTAACCATAGACACAAAAGCTTTAATGATCTATAAAGCATTGCTTTTTGAGCTCAAGAGGTGTGTCCAGGTGTACCTACTATAGTCATCCACTAAGGTAATGAAGTATTTAAAGTTGTCATAGGTAGGTTCATGATAAGGTCCTCACAGGTTAACATGTAGGAGATCAAAGATGTTACTAGTGGAGCTAGTTTTCTGAGGAAATGGTAGCCTAGATTGTTTGGCCATGGGGCAAATTGAACAAAGAAAAGGCTGTTTTGATATACCCCTCATCTTCACAAAAGTTACATGTCCCAACCTATTGTGCCATATAAGGTCCACATTGTTTGTATTAAGCAAAACATAATATGAAGTAGAGCACTGAGTTTTATTACAATTGGGAGTATTTACAAGTGAACATGAATGAGTGTGAGTGTGTGAATCATTTACAGGTGAGTGAATGTGAGAACGTAAACTATTTACATCACATGAAGTAGGTAAAATAGTGCAAGAATTCAAAGGAGAAGAATTTGAAAGAGAAACTGAGTTCTTTAGACAGCTAGAGCAGAGGAGAAATAATCCATCTTTGATCTCACTAATCTCTAGAGGCCTCTTCATTGAAAGGGCCTGCAGAAGACATGAAGAGTCAGTGAAGGCAACTAAGCTTTTAAGCTGTGAAGCAAGGCAATGAATAGATATGAGATTATACTTGAAGGAAGGCACATAAAGGACTCTATGCAATACTATCTGAGATGCAAGTGTTACGGTTTCAATTTCTATCATTTTCACTCAATAGCCATTTGTTAGGGTGATTAGCAAAGGATATGAAAGAGTTTTAGTGTGAGATAGTAGGGATTTGTTAAAGGTCATGTGGTTGGATGCTCCGAAATCTAAAATCCAGAGGTTAACACTTGGTGTAAAACATCTACATGATAGCAAACCAAAATCAATAGACAAGACAGAGGCAGAACGAGCAAATATACCTACAAAATTGGCATTTCCATTGGTTACAGTCAGACTGGTGGTGTTCTCTCCTCCACCTCTAATGTGAAATTCTTGTAGTAGATTGAATAGTTGCCTATATTGTTCCTTAGTCAAATTGAGAGGGGAACTCATGTTGTTTTTGTCACTGCATCTTTGAGAGCTCATCCCATCATCCTTAACTGACATGGATTCAACTGGTGCACCATGCACATTGGTAGAAATCCTCTTACCCTTATTGAACGTAGGATTAAAGTTGTTGTTTTGAGGATAACCATGCAACTTAAAGCGCTTATTTGGTATGTCCTAGACGCTTACAGTAATCGCATAATGGACGAGGCTTGCTATTTGGGTGATTCCCAGTTGAATAATTGGTTTTGAAGTTCTCATTTCTAGATGTATTGACATTCAAAGAAGTAGATTCAATTGTAGGCAAGCTGATATTCCTAGAAGTATTGACATTCATAGATGCAGATTCCATCATAAACGAGTTATTTGGTCTGACTTCCCTTTGTTTTTCCTCTTGGGTCAGCAAAGAAAAAGCTTGAGCCACTAATGGTAATGGATTCATCATCAGAATACTACCTCGCACAACTGTATATACCTCATTAAGTCCCATCAAAAATTGAATCAGATGCCTGTCTTGTTCGGCATTATGCATGGACTCTTTGGCTCCACAGGTGCACTGGAAGCTACATTGAGATTTGGCACTCAAATTATTCAATTCTTCCCATAGCCTTTTTATTTTTGTGTAATAACGTGTAACGTCGAGAACTCCTTGATACAAATCATTAATTTCTTTCTGAATTTGGTATAGCTTGGTTCCATTAGTTTGGTCATAACGATCCTCTAATTCTCTCCATAATTTTGCAGCATCATTTGCATATTCTATGCTATTTGCGATATCTTTAGCAAAAGAATTTAAGATCGACAAAGTAACCATGTCGTCACAACGCATCCACTGACGAAGAGATGTAGAATCTGGTTCTGGATGTTTGCACTCACCATTAATGAAGCCTAACTTGTTCTTCACTGAAAGGGAACGAAGAACACTTCTCCTCCAAGATCGATAACCAATACCGTTGAAAGGAGTCGTCACCAATATTGCACCAGGGTTGTCAGAAGGGTGTATGTAAAAGGAACAATTTAGATCTATGTTGGGCTCATAAATAAGGGTAGAAATAGGACTACCTGAGGCGATGCCGGAATCGTCAATTTGATCGAGAATAGCCATGTGAGAGTTAATCTGGGAGAAGAGAAAGAGTCAAAATTGAAAAATTAGTGCAAAATTGAAATTCCTGATTTTGTGATGAAAATCACGATTCAACAAGAATCGAGAAGTAGGATCTCATAAAGCAATGCTCTGATACCATGTCAAGAGGAAGAAGGCACAGAGAACCTCGAGCTCAAGCTTGAGCTCCCGTGGTGAAACTTCATAAGCTTCGAGAGAAAGAGAGAAGTCTGAGAGAAAACAATTTTAGAAATGAACTGTGCAATCTCACTAGTTCAGTAAATGAGTACATATATACACATATGGAGTCCTCCACTTATAACATGTGACAAACTAACTAATTGACAGCTAAGCTAAGCTAACACTAAGGTAAAATACATAACTAAATAAGGTTGGCGCTTCCCCGACCCATGCATAAAGGATTTGTGCACCAGGCTGACCATAGATTAATGGCAAAATACCTTAAACCACCCCTAAACTTGGCTCAGATTATTAGTATCCTCCCCGAACTATGCCCGGTCTTAATTACCCCTCTCAACTTGGCATTTTGAGAGACATTACCCCCTAGACACTGAAGTGGCAAAAAGTGTGGGTGCACTCGCCTGCTACGTGGATTTTTCTGTATATGTGGCATTTTTTTGAAAAATAAAATATATTTTTACAGTTTTAAGAATATTACTTTTTTAGATAATTTTTTTCGAATACAATTTATAATAAAATTTGGATAGAACCACATTATTTAGGCTAAATATTTTTATTTGGCAAAAAACAATAAAGTTTTAGTTAATCTTTTTTTGAATTTGACCTGAAAATAAAGATTTATACAATTGAAATAAATAGTCAATGCATCTAAAAAGTTATAAAAAAAATACATAGACATTGCATCAATACATTCTTTTTATTTTTTCTTTTGATGCAATGAATATTTATTTCAACTGTGTATTTTTACTTTTTTAGGTAAAATCTGTAAAAAATATATATATATATATAAAAAAAATATATTTTTAGAGCACCGTAATTTAGAGCTATATAAAAAATTATAGCCAAAATAATTAATTTCAAACTATATATTTTTTATAACTTTTTAGATGCCTTGACTATTTATTTCAATTGTATAAATCTTTATTTTCAGGTCAAATTCAAAAAAAGATTAACTAAAACTTTATTATTTTTGGCCAAATAAAAATATTTAGCCTAGATAATGTAGTTCTATCTAAGTTTTATTATAAATTATATTCGAAAAACAATTATCTAAAAAAGTAATATTCTTAAAACGATAAAAATATATTTTATTTTTCAAAAAAATGTCACATATATAAAAAAATTCACGTGGCAGTCGAGTACACCCACACTTTTTGCCACATCAGCGTCTAGGAGGTAATGTCTCTCAAAATGCCAAGGTGAGGGGGATAATTAAGACCGGGCATTGTTTGGGGAGGATACTAATAATCTGAGGGAAGTTTAGGGGTGATTTAAGGTATTTTGGCTAGATTAATTTACGGTTTATCTAGTTTTATTAGATTTACTTGAACGACCCTGTCCATAAACGAGATAACTATTTTCTCACTTTCCCCTCCTTTGAGCCTTTTGCTGTCAGCATACCAAAGCGATTTTACCAAATAAATGTCTACTGCAGAAGTCACTAACTCATCAGATCTCATTGATTTTCTAGTAAACAAAGGCAATGGAGTAAAGGGTCTTTCCCAAATTGGTCTCAAGAACGTACCTGAAAAATTCATTCAACCTCAAGAAGAAAGACTAAATTTTACCCAAATAGTGTCCTCAGAATCCATCCCCATCATTGATTTCTCAAATTGTGATGATCCAAAAGTTGCAGAGTCAATATGTGATGCAGCAGAGAAATGGGGTTTCTTTCAGATCATTAATCATGGAATCCCAGTTGAAGTTCTTGAGAATGTATTAGAAGCTGGGCACAAGTTCTTTGAGTTGCCCGTTGAGGAAAGGAGGAAGTATTTGAAAGAGAATTCACCTACTCATACTGTGCAGTTGAAGACCAGCTTTAGTCCTCTGGCTGAGAAGGTTTTGGAGTGGAAAGATTACCTTTTTCATATCTATGATTCTGAGGATGAGAGCAGCACTATGTTGTGGCCTGCTGTTTCCAAGTAAGAGAGAAACATTAACAATTCCTGTTTAAAGTTTCAATCTATCAAGCTCTTTTATTTCTGAATTCTCTGTTTGGTCTAAACTTGGTTAACTGCTAAAAACTTATCCTATTAGACTAAATTCTTGAGTCAGTTTGCACGGATCTCCACCATCCCACGTGGTCTTCTATCTCAATTTACGTGTGTTGGCATATGAGAAGAAATCACCCAGTATTTTTTATCTCCAATTTTACACCTAGTTTATTGACCACTAGCGACACCTTGAATGCAAACTTAATTGGAATGCTCTTTCTTGTATGCAAAGAGTAAATTTAGCATGATATACGGAATTTTGCATCTTGCAATATTATAAACAACTACTGTAATGATAAAAAGAATACGTAGTAAGGAAATGCTAGTACTTATATACTTTTTCTTCACTTGGCATCAATGGCGAAATATTTAAACATTTTTTTAATATTATCTACAGATCTTACTCTATATTATGAGAGTTATGAATTAATGATGTATGACAAACTACAGTGTCTAGACTATAATTTGAAGAATATATTCAAATTTGTGCAAATCATTTGTCAATCCTGTCACCTTTAACATTTGCAGACTTGCTAGCTTTTCAACTTGGTGAATGCCAAGTTTCCAAGTGATAGTGTTTGAGAACTTCTACTAATGCTAGTTAAGATTAAAATAAAACAAAATAAATAGCTCTTTGAAGGCAGAAGAATTCTAACAAAATGCACTTATATCATTGCTAGATAACTTATCCGTATATAATTGATACTAAGTTATTAGATCCCAGCAAAGCTCTCTGGAAATTAGCAAAAGCTGCAAGTTCTATTGTGGCTTAGCCTTCGGAAATACTTATCCGATATCTAAGTAGTGTTGTCTGTTTAAAATGTTGAGAGAACTATTACCACATAGCGAGAGAATTATCAAGTTGCATTTGCTGATCTAGTACCAAGCATAAACAAAATATGCATTTAATTTGCTCTTGCAGATTCTAGTCCGTATAGTGGCTGTATCTAGTCCCTACAAGAAGCCCCTAGACTAGGAAGATCAAACATCTCCTCGGGAATAAGACGTAACTCCTGGTGTTTCTTTTATAATAAAATAAACCATTTCCAATAGGGGCCTAAAGGCCGGAGCCAAAGAGCAAGTGAGGTCTACTCCACACAGCCAGGACTGATGAAAGGCAATGTTGAAGCAGCTCTAGGCATTTCCCTTTCGATGACTAATATGACCACTAGCCTTCCAAACCATTCCCTCAAATAGGACTGCGACCGCCAGTGGCGAAGCCAGGAATTTTTCTTAGGGTGTTCAAACTTGAAAGAAGTAAAAAAAATCTCTGACAAAGGGTGTTCAATATATGTTAAATACCTCTAAAACCTAATATTTTACCTATATACGTAGTGTAATTTTCCAACGAAGGATGGTCAATTGACCACCCTTACCATAGCGTAGCTTCGCCCACGGCGACCGCTCTTAGTTGTTGAGCTCCTTTGCTATTCAATATCACTATCCGTTTAGACCATTTTTGGGGCTAACATCATTTTACTTCTACAGAGACCAGGTTCTGGAGTACATGAAGTGGGCTAAACCTGTTATAGTAAAGCTTCTAGAGGTGCTGCTCAAGGGACTAAATGTGAAGCAGATTGATGAAGCAATGAAGTCTGTTGTAATGGGTACGCTGATTGTTAACCTCATTCACTACCCTACGTGCCCGAACCCTGAGCTCACTGCTGGTGCTGGCCGTCATGCTGATGTCTCTTCAATCACTATGCTCCTACAAGATGATGTTGGTGGCCTTTATGTCCGAGAACCCAAAGGCGATGGCTGGATTCATGTGCCCCCAGTCAAAGGAGCGCTCGTAATCAATATAGGGGATGTCCTTCAGATCATGAGCAACGATAGGTACAAGAGCGTTGAGCATCGCGTGATTGTAAATGCCAATAGGAACAGAGTATCAGTGCCAATATTTGTGAATCCAGCGCCCGATGCAGTTTTTGGTCCTTTGCCACAAGTGCTAGAAAATGGAGAGAAACCGTTGTATAAGCAGGTGATTTATTCAGATTATTTCAATTATTTCTTCAGTAAAGGTCATGAGGGAAAGCAGGCAATTGAATTTGCAAAGCTATGACAATTTGCTGATTCTACCCTCATTGCATCTATGCTTGGACAGTGGAGAATCGATCTAAATAATCTTAAAAGGTGTACTCCCTAAAATTACATCATATAGAAAACCATGCTACCGGCTTAGTTAACTTTGTTTCCCTGGTTGTACACTATTCAAACTATTGTGATAGAACATATGATGGATAGACTCTTTTAGAATGGATTTAAGTTATATATACTAGCATTGTAAAGATTATTTTACACTATCAGTGTACTTTAACATGTTGTAGTATGTTAGTTATCCTTTTTATCAGGTTACCAATTATTATAATCATAGAGATCTACATGTAGAAGAGGAGGAGCCTTGGAGCAACGGTAAAGTTGTCTATATGTCACGGGTTCGAGCAGGAGTGACAAAATAGTTAAAAGAAAATAGTTAACCACTCATATTATCCATTAAAAATGGGTTGGATAATGAACTCTTTAAAAATAGGTCAAATATGGATAAAAAAACCATATTATCCATTTAGAAAAGAATTAACATCCTAATACCCCCTTAAACTATCACGATTTTGTCAGTTTCCTACTTAAACTATTCGGTGTCCCCAAAATCCCCTTGAACTATATTGTTCTTCATATCTAAACTCCTTCATTGCTCATCTGGCATAATATGTGTACACACTCGCTTGGGAGCGGTTGGCGGCTGAAAAAAGCCATCAAAATTGCCCACCTGACGGGATATAATGGCTAATTAGCCTAACCATCTTTCAACTTTGTTTTTGTTTTAAATATTCTCCTTATTTCCTTCATATCCACCATTATTCCTTATTTTTTCGCCTTCCTTTATTATTTTTTCACCCTCTTCATTTTTTCACCGTTTTTCTTCAGTTCTAAATATGGGATCCCTCTGGAAAAATTTCTCCCTCTCTTGTTTCCTTCGAAATAATTTATTTTCTTTCTTTTTTTAGTCTTCTTTCATATCTTTGACACATACCGTTGAAAGAACATCCATTTAAACCTTCTTATTAAACCTACACCTTGTTGTAGAGAATAAAGTTGAATTTCTTAAACCTTATTTGTGTAATTTAGAATTATAGAATGTAATTGTTGACCGATTAGTTTCTTATTTGCAAAATTTTATTTTGTATAATCTTGTTTATGTAATATAAGATGATTTATCATAAATGCTATACCATATGCCTTTATTTTTTTTATTGTGCTGGAAAGTGAATGTAAATAAGGAATTAGTCGATTAGAGTCTAGTATAAAGTACAACCACAATTAAATCTAAAGTTAACCCATTATATTAGATGCTATTTTGGCAAAATTAAACTCCTAGAATTAATCAGTCATCCGAGAGTAAAATATCATGAGCAAACTACATAAAAAATTTACTACAAATTATAAGTTAATATAGTTAGAGAGACGCACATCTAAAAATTCGACATATGGTTTTAATATATAGGAAACATAGTTCAAGGGGGTTTTGGGGGCACTAGATAGTTTAAGTAGGTAACTGGCAAAAAAGTTATAGTTTATGGGGGTTTTAGGCTGGGCTAAACAGCCACATGTAGTGCCACATGGCAAGTTTTTTGGATAATTTAGAGCGTGTACTAGACGCACCTCTAAGAATGCAAAATGGAGGTTTTAGTATGAAGGGCAATATAGTTTCAGGGGGGTTTTGGAGACACTGAATAGTTTAAATAGGAAACTGATAAAAATATGATATTTAGGGGGATTTTAGGGTATTAACTCTTTAGAAAATGAATAACTAATGGATTTAACTTTTACATTTCTAAGACCTCAAATTAGGGGTTCCTCAAGTTTGGGAGACTAGGAATTCTCCCAAAATGATCATATTCATGAAGCCATGGATATTATAGTTACACATATTATTCGCTGGTTAACCTATTTTTTATCTGTATTAAATATGGGCCGGGTCGGATAATTTATCTATTTTTTCATTACTCGTTTTCAACCCATCCCATCCGACCCGACCCGACCCACCCGTTTGCCACCCCTAGGTTCGAGTCATGGAAGCATCTACTTGTGCTTGCATTAAGGTAGGTTGTCTATGTCAATACCCCTTGGGAATACGGCCCTTTCTCGGTCATGCATGAATGTGGATGCTTTGTGCACTATGCTACTTTTTGTTTTTGAGAGATATACATGTAATTATTTTATGAGTGTTAGTGTATAGAACTTATACTCTTTTAAAATATCCATGCTATTATTGATGCGCGCGGTGTGAAAACGTAGACGCTAATTATATGACAGTAGTTTTTTTTGCGTTTTTTTTTTGTGATTTATCTATAGACGAACATTGTTTATTTTTAAGTTGATTTATCTTTAAAAAGAAAATAAAATCCACTAGGTCGATTCTGTTATGATAAAAATCAAAATATGGTGGATGTCTACTCTTCCTCTATGATCTTTCTCTCAAATGGTTAATGACATATTCAATGACATATTTTCTATGTTCAATGACATATTTTCTATGTTCAATGACATATTCCATGACATATTTTCTTCACTTTTCATGTCTATATAAAGGCTTTGTAATAGATAAGAAAATACACACAATTTAAGAAGAAAATCTCTTCCTTTCTCTCTATCTCTATTTCTTGTTCATGTTTTACTAAATTGTCTTTATTTCTTGTTCATGTTTTACTAAATTGCTTTTATTTCATAACACGTTATCAGCACGAGTCTCTAACCAATTGTATATATATATCTACAAAACTTTTCCTACATCCAGAAAGATTACAATTAGAAGTCATACATATCATCACATGGTTAAATGTAAAGAGAAACTACATATGGTAAGTAATGAAATGTAAGAAGGTATGATTATCTTATACTTGTCATTCCTTTAAAATCTCATATGCACACAACTTCGTACTACACCTGTATTGCATAAGCACATATTAATATTACATCTTTTATATCACATGAATGGAATAAAATTTTCGAAGTTCTGTATGTTAAAATCATAGTAGCAGTTAATTGTTGATATGATGCATGTCATGGTAACCAAGGATATTTTATATAAATTGTCTTATGCATATTTATGTGTTAACTATCTTCAATCTGTCCTGCCGCTTTTAACATTTTCTTTTACTTGGATGAATATTTTTTTTCCTTTTGGATTTTTACACTTGCATATAGTACCAAAAAAAAGGAATAAAAAATAAAATAAAATTGGTCATACTGATTAAAAGCATAAATCATCTTGAAGAAAACAAGAAATACTTCACATCTTTATCTAGGTTGATTAATTACTTCTTTGAAGTTTGGAAAACAAACCAGCTATTGAGAAAGTATACTTCATAATTTATGGTCGTATCATTTGAAAGCAAACAATGATTAGTATGACTACTAGAAGAGGTATTTTTGAGTATCCATGACCTACTTGATGTTTGCTACTAACTTACCATTTGTAAGTATTTTATATGAATGATGCACAAGCTACAACTGATAAGTTGTTACCTATAATGTCACTTTTCAGGTAATATAAATGTTGAATTTATGTATTAGTACTATATATGTGTTGTTACCTATATGGTGTACTTTTGATAAATTTATTCACTAATTGCTTGGTTGAATTGAGTGTAGGAAAGTCATGGCGTTAAATCAAATCCAATAGGTAGGGTATACCCTGAAAACAACAATATTTTTTAGAGAGACTCAATAAATATTATGACAATGATTTTATGATCCTTTTAAACTCTAATAGAATTTAGAAGAAATATTCTGACTACAAACAATTGTATTTCATATAGATGCTACAAATAATTAATAAAGCTTTACGCTGATTTGAGATTTGTACACTTATTTAAGAAAGCAAATTTGATTTGCTAAGTTGCAAATTAGTTGTGTATAACTTTCTTGGCATGTGATTGAAATTAAGGCTTGAGAATGAATCTCAATATTGTTTAGCCTATTATGCCATTAATTGAGGATAAGACATCGGGATCAAGTCCTGATGCTCCATAATGATAAGAGTTGGGTTTGAGTCCCAATTTATTATGGCCTAACATGCCTTTATATTGGTAAGACATTGGGTTTGAGTCCCAATGTACCATATTGATGATATAATGATGACTAAAGAAAAATAATATATTTTTCATGAAAAGGCATAAAAATTGTCCCACTTGATTTGCTCCATTCTTGAAGTGAATGTGATAACAGTGCATAATAAGTTTCAATGAAGAAGTGGTTGAACAATGAACGTGGGCGTTCCAAATATCAAAATAATAATAATCATCACTATGATTATAAAAGGAGAACAATAAGGGTTCTCAAAATAGTCCTTCAAAATGTGAAGGCAATGCTTACCATCAAATTGGTATGAAAATAATAAAGCACGTCGCTGATTATGATCCATTCCTTGAAGAGAATGTGACTTGTGATAAGCATTGAGAATGCAAACCCATTCCTAAAGTTGAATGTGGCAATATGTGATAAAAGCAATGAATAAAGACATGCAATTCATGATTATATGAATACCACACAACTCACCTCTAAGGGAGGTTTGAGTAAAATAAAGAGAATAAATATTATTGTGTGGTTACATGAATATGTCATTGGTCGCGTACATGTGATATGCCAAATATTATTTTGTCATGCCTTATAAAAGTTATTAAAGGCAAAATTAAAGCAAGAAATGATTTTGCTTATGATGATTTTGACCATGATAATTTATTATGATATAATTTTGTCCGTAAAGGAGACATTTACCATATGAATGGTATGATAAAAGATCTTGTAGTACAAAAGTTGTTAAGAACTCCGGAAAAACTAATTTGTTACTACCCGGATGAATAAACTTATTCATGACATTGATATTGTAAAGTCTCAAAAGAAACTTTTTGAGTTTCAAATATATAAGTCAAAGTGATTGGCATATTGAGACTATAAATGAAAGGAAGATTGAATATCTTCATATTTCTATAATCATACCGGGTAAATATGAAAGGTTACCCGATCTTCTTTCTATTTGTACTACACAAATATAAGCATGATGCTGGAATCATATGCCACAAGTAAACTAGAGATTTACTAAAATAAATATTAATTGGCATGACCGGTTGACCATATCGGTTCAATTATGATGCGAAAAATTAATTAAGAATTACATTGACACATATTGAAGAATACAAGATTCTTCAAGAATTCTCTTGTGTTGTTTATTCTCATGATATACCAGTTAAATGTTGGGATTGAATCCTTTGATTTCTGGAAGGAATAAAAGGTGATATATATATGGGCCCAGTCACCTGCCATGTGGACCGTTTACTATTATATGATTTTAATAGATGCATCTATTTTATGGTCACATGTGCATTTGTTATCAACTTGCAGTTTGGTTTTTGCAAGATTGTTTGCTCAAATTATTAGAGCACAATTCCAGAATATAAATTATGATGATTTATCTTAATAATACTGGTTTAAATCCAAGTTGGTTTAGCAGAAATTGTATGCCTCCAATTATAGCTAAATCATTGGTTATGAGAACAAAACTCCCAAAAACGAAATTTGGTATGAGATTTATTATTTAATATACAACAGCACTTGTACGCATCTAGCCAAGTTATAAAAATTTCTCCCTATCACAATCGGTTCAGGGTCAGGAACCAAATAATTTCTATATAGAAATATGGATGTGCTATATGATTTAATTATGCCACCAAAATGCACAAAGATGAGTTCCCAAAGATGGTTGGGAAATGTGTTGGTGATCCCAACATTAGGGGGAGAAAATGGGCAGCTGAGAAAGTGATACGTGAAATGAATTATTATGAATACATATAGATCCTCGTACAAGAAAATATAAACTTGAAGTTCAAGTGATAATTTATTTACAAATTATTGTCAGACGCATTTGCTGACTCAAAGCTAAATGTCATATTTCAGCTGCTAATGCTCCAAATAGAATAAAGTCCATGAGGGACAGAGTCTATGGCACGCATGAAGCGTAACAGACCAATCGGTTCCAAAGATAAAACTCCTTGAAAATAAGGCCTCATGGGAGAGGCTCAGGTACCTGAAAATAATGAAATAAAGAGATCTCAATAAGTTATGTCTTTATTGGGTAATAATGGAACCGACATAAAATGATTGTCGACGATATTGTTAATATAATGTAGCGCTCAATATGATTAATATTGACGAGGATCTTGAGATCAAATCTGTCATGAAATTTGGACGGATAAAAGATTGGCTAAATAAAAAATACGCAATGAAATTGACTTCACTTGAAAAATGTGAAGTTGGACGGATAGTCCAACACCTGAAAGTATAAAGTCAATTGAGGTATAAATGTGTTCTTGTGCGAAAGGTTCAAGTCGATAGACATAAAGACGACTTGTGGCACAAGAAAATTAGTAAATATCCTCACATTGATTATATGGAGACATGTTCTCTTATAGTGGATATAGTCACTTCAGGTTTTAATCTGGCAATATATGAAAAACTTGATATGCGTATAGTGGATATCATTGAAAGATTTAAATTGTCTTGGAGCATATTAAGGTTTCCAAGAAATTTATTAAATAAAGCTTCAAAAATCCTTATACGGATTGAAACAATCAGGGCCCATGTGGTATAATCGCCCGAGAGAATACTTGTTGAAAGAAGGGTATAAGAATAATTCAATTTGTCCTTGTGTCCTTATAAAAGGATATGGATTTGAATTTGTTATAATCGCCATGTATGTTGATGATTCAAATATCATTAGAACTCCCGGAGAGCTTCCTAAAGCAGTAGACTGTTTAAAGAAAGAATTTGAAATGAAAGATCTTGGAAAGACAAAATTTTGTCTTGGTCTACAAATTGAATATATGAAAGATGGAATTTTTGTCCTTCAATCAGCATACACTAAAAAGATTTTAAAGAGCTTCTATGTGGATAAAGCACATCCATTAAGTACCCCGATGGTTGTGAGATTACTCGATATAAATAAAGATCCACTCCGACCTCATGAAAATAATGAAGAGCTTCTTTGGTCCTAAAGTACCATATCTTAATGCAATTGGTGCGCTAATATATCTTGCTAACACTACAAGGCATGACATAACTTTTTCAGTTAATGTCTTAGCAAGATATAGCTCCGCTCAAGGAGAAACTGGAATAAAATCAAACACATATTGCGTTATCTAAGGGGGATTACCGATGTGGGCTTATTTTATGGCAATGATTGCAATACCGATCTTGTTGGTTATGTCGATGTGGAGTATTTATCTGACAAACACAAAGCTTGATCTCAAACATGTTATGTGTTTACATTTGTGGCACTGTCATATCTTGGCGATCGACTAAGCAATTAATCGTGGGTACTTCTTCTAATCATGCTGAGATAATTGTTATTCGTGAAGCAAGTCGAGAATGTGTATGGTTGAGGTCTACTATACATCTTATTCGAGACAAATGTGGTTTGAAGTGTGATAAACTACCCACAGTTTTGCATGAAGAAAATACAACGTGCATAGCCCAATTAAAGGGAGGATTCATAAAGGAGTTAGGACAAAGCACATTTCACCTAAATTATTGTTCACACATGATCTTCAAAAGAATGGTGATATTAATGTGCAACGGATCTGTTCAAGTGATAATATGGCTGATTTGTTCACCAAATATCTACCGGCGTCAACCTTCAAGAAACTAGTGTACAAGATTGGGATACGAAGGCTCAACTATGTGAACTGATGATCTCATCAGGGGGAGTTAATACGCGTTGTACTCTTTTTCCCTTACAAGGTTTTGTCCCATTGGGTTTTCCTCGCAAGGTTTTTAACGAGGCAACCAAAAGGCGTATTTCTAAATATGTGTACTCTTTTTCCTTCATTAGGATTTTTTCCCATAGGGTTTTTTCCTAATAAGGTTTTAACGAGACACATTATTTATGGACATCCAAGGGGGAGTGTTACGATAAAAATCAAAATATGGTGGATGTCTACTCTTCCTCCATGATCTTTCTCTCAAATGGTTAATGACATATTCAATGACATATTTTCTATGTTCAATGACATATTTCATGACATATTTTCTTCACTTTTCATGCCTATATAAAGGTTTTGTAATAGATAAGAAAATACACACAATTTAAGAAGAAAATCTCTTCCTTTCTCTCTATCTCTATTTCTTGTTCATGTTTTACTAAATTATCTTTATTTCTTGTTCATGTTTTACTAAATTGCTTTTATTTCATAACAGATTCCTAAATTTATGAATCAAATAAAGATTAATAAGACAAGCTTTATAGATATTTTCTCTTTGCATATGCAAATGTCATTCAAATATTCATATATCGACGCTAGCCAATTTCCTGAGCCTTTAAAGCAAAAATTAGCTAATTACAAATGAGAAAAGCATGTTGACAGGGCATCCTAAATTCTGTGTAGCAAGCATTCTAACCAAGTCAAGTTCTTTAAGTTTGATATTATTCTAAAACCTGAGTCAACAACGTACAAGCCAAACTGTAGGGGAAAGACTCATGCCCTGTTCACCCATTGAAACAGTTTGTACATCTCCACAAATAATATATCGTTGGAAAATCAGGACCGGTTAAGAAATTGTATTGACATACAAAAAAAAATTATACTGAGTAGAAATCGAACAACCAACCATATACAATCACAATTCACTAAGAAGTTAGTCACACTAGAAATGCAGACAGCTTAAATCTAAGTAGAAAATGTTTGGTCCTGATGCAAGATTCACTGTTTTGGTGTTGGCTGTTGTGGTCTGAATGTCCCATTCTTTAGGGGTGTGATTTGACTCATAAAATATGACCCGGCAACCCACCCAAATGTTAACTAGTCGGGTTAATGCTATATTAAAGAGAGGTAAATAATAGAAAGTTGGCGTATGACCACTGTTTATCTCATCTTAAATCGACCCATTTTGGCGAAAACAAACTTGGGGCAAATTGGATCATAGTCCAATTACTAAATCAGCTCATTTTAACCCTTCCAGAATTGGTCAAGGCGATTCGCCGTATCTAATTTTTGTATGAAATATCCATACAGTACTCAAAATAAAGCATGTTAACTTATCAATCAAGGAAAATAGCAATTTCGAGGTTGCTGAATGGAGCATGTCGAGTTCTGCTGTTTGATTATCAAATACGTAAACTCTACAACAGATTCACCCTAACAACAAAACTCAATATGGAAACAATCTTCAGTCAAAACAAGAAGGCCAAACAAAATTGACTTTGCTCTATTGGTAACATGGAGTTCATTGGACGAGCATATCATTGGCAGGCCAAAGCAACAAAAATCCTACAGAAGTCAATGTCGCGTTGATCACACTGTAAGTAACCAATATAACTAATTACTGTTTCTCTTTCTTCGCCAAGGATTCTCCTTTATGTTCACTGCCTGCTGAGACCACATAACCTGCTCCAACCTGTGTCAGACGTGCAAAATGAAGTAATAGGAAAACCTGAAAACAAATACAAACAAACAAACAGTAACCAACTCCCTAACCCCTAAAGCTCGCATGCACCCACAAATTTTCAATAATATCAACAACAATAATAATAGTCATTAGTAGTATTATTCTAGAAAATAGAAGTAGGTGAAATAGGAAAAGCAGGATACCTGGCAATCTTTCAGTACAGCACGTTCTTGGAGCTGTACATTACTGCAAATAACAGAACCTTGGATCGAACAACCATCTCCAATGGTGACATGGTCCATAATGACTGAGTTGACAACCTGCAAAAACAAGCGACTTAATAACGAGCTAGGCAACACATGTGCAGGTGCGTTTCCTGAGGTTGCATCCTTGTGCGACAGAAAGTTGCAAACAATAGCTGTGTTCCTTTTTATCAAAGGTAAAGAATGAATCATACCTTCACATTTGAGCCGATCCGACAATGCCGACCAATGACAGACTTTTTCACGCTACACTTGTCACCCATTTGTGAACCTTCTCCTAGCATACAATGCGGTCCAACCTAAATGAGATTAATTCCTCAGTCATGAGAACCAAGATCCAACAATTTGCACAATTTGTAACTGTGTTTTTTGTCGCACTGACTTGGTGCAAGTTAATCATATATAAATTTCTTATATTCCCATAAAAACAAACCAAGATCCAACAAGACAAATTAAAACCAAAAGGAAAGGTATGATGCAATATGAACTTCTTTCTTCGGCACTAACAAAATAAATAAATAAATAAATAAAGATGACACAACATGTGCAACAACATAATATTCTGCATATATAACTGTAAGTTGCAACTCACTGTAGTTTTGGAACCAAGCACGGCTGTAGGATGAATTATGTTGTTCTGGGGAGAGAAAGAATAGTCTGACAGGTGACTTGCATCACCTATGACCTAAATCATAGAGAAAGTAAACTAGCTCATTAGCAGATAAGCACACATCTGCTTTAGAGATAAGCAAAAATACAAGGTTAAACAGTAAATCTCACATCTCGATTTATGTCACTGAAGGCTTGAATGGAGTTTAAGCGCACACAATAATTGCTCTTGCTGGCAATATATACGCAGCACTTGTGAGTCTTTCTTGGAGACGGAGCAGAACCATCAGGACCCAAAGCGTATAGTTCATGAAAACTTTGTGTAGATGCATTGGCCAGTAGTTGTGACAGCATAACTGTACTACTCTCAGAAAAATCCTTATGATGCCCATTTTCTTCTGCTAGCACTCCATTTTGTGATAATTCAGATCTCTAATATAATTCAACATCATCAACTCATGGAGAATCTTAGATGGGAAGTAAACAAAGTTAACATGTGACAGAAAAAAATCATGCGTTATAAGACTTACTAGCTGACTCCTCACAAGATAAGGCAACACGTCGCGCCTCAAGCTCAGAAAAGTTTCTTTCTTATTCAGAACCTCTTGCAGAACAGTTCTACAGGAGAAAACATGGAAATGATAACCATTTTCGAACATACCCAAAAAAAAACATCTTAGAGAATATCCAAGCATAATGGATAAACAACATCAACCAAAACTACTTGAAATCAGATAGAAACACCTCGAACCTCTTGAAGGCATACATATGAGCATCCATTAGATCAGCACGAATCTCCATCTGCAGATTAAAGAAAAAGGATAAGATGTAGAAGGAAAACTCCACCGAAAATTACGGAGAAGCTTGTATATTTGGATGTATCTGCACGCATGCACTTCGTTTCTAATGGTCTAATATCATATTTTCATGTGAAAAGAGAAAAAATGGGGGGGAAAACAACAGAATGGTTCTTGCAGAGAGCAGCATATCCAGTATCTCACATTGGTTAATAAGCAAAATTCAATAATACATATACATGGCAGTCTGTGTTTATCATATTTGGATAGAGAGGAACCAAAGAGATTTTCAGGGGAAGCAAACTGAACCAGAGATCATTATCAGGAAGATTATTCAAGAAGTGTTTTATAGAGCACCAATGAAGAGTAGGCTGACTGCAGTACTTAGACAAATTAATTTCTATCCTCGATAGTATTGCATTAGAGAATAGTTGTTTGTGGAGTTCTTTGATGTTTTAGTTGAGTAGCTGTTTTCTGCATTTTGGATGGAACGGTATGCAGTTTTTTGTGTTTGTAAATGTACAGAATGTCATTGGTAATAAAATTTCTTTTATTTACCCAAAAAAAAATAATATATACATGTGATCATGAAAAACATAAAAACTCATGCATTGGATATAGAAGAAATAAAAGAGATAGATCATATGAAGAAGGAAACAATCCAAAATAATTGCAAGCCATAGCCAAACTGAATCATAGATTGGGAGGAGGAGAAGAAGAATACTACATCTTCAAGCAAATCTACCAGTTCTTCACTTATTTCCCCTCTCTTTTCCCATTAATTTCTCAAGTAACAGGAATCAGACAAGAGGAAAGATGCATGAGTAGAAAAGAAACATATCAGAAAAAAAGTAACAGGAATCAGACAAGAGGAAAGGTGCATATGAGTAGAAGAGAAACATATCAGAAAGAACTCCCATCTTAGTGATTTCATTAGCTATGAAGTTCGTACTGATTGGCATCATTTACCTGGCCTACCGCTCGGAGAATGCTCTTCTGGACACGAATATCTTTCTCAACTTCACCTCCTAGAGGATATCAAAGATGCCTCATAAGGGAATAAAACCAATTGATGCATGAAGGATGTAAAAGCATATGCAGGGGTCTCACCAGCAGCTATATGCAACAGAAATTGTTTAGTGGGGTCCAGTCCTATAATGTTATGGCGTGCCGGTTTCTTGGCTTTGTCCTTTCCGCCAGAGGAACCTGACTCTGATGGGCCACTGACAGGAGTAGAACAAAGCATAGCAGTCACTGCAGCATCCTGTCGTCTATGAGCAGCTGCCACTGCCCCAGGAGGAATATCAGAAACAAGATCACCACTCACAACCTGCATAAGAATCAAACAAATTAGCTCATTGAAGCATGCGACCCTGTTGGAAAGCAATTCGGATTAGAACATCAACCAAAATATCTTTTGCAGTCAGGTGGTGATCAATGGCCCTAAGAGCTCCAGCTGTCCCGATATCCTCAGGGACTGCTGCAACCTGAAGACAAAGTAACAAAAAAAATAAGCCCTTTATAGCAACAACCATACTAAGTTAACAAGGGCCAAATAAGTATTAGGACGAGCACAAGATTTATCAAGTGAACTTTTTAATGTAAAACTACTAGATTCATCCTGCTCAAAACAGTCAGTCAACAGGGAGCATTAAATAAATTTATTTTGAGTCCAATTGTTGAGGAGCATTAACGTTAATAAAGAGCAAGTTCATAACAAAAACAATAACAATAATAATTTGGCACTGCTTGGCCATTCGGCCTTAAGTGTAGCACAAAATGGCCCAACTCCCATTTTATTTGCCCCTTTAACCATATTCCCGCACTGTTAAACAATTCATTTTTCTCTGCAAATTCACCACGTCTTCCTCACTCGTCCCCTGCCCCCTCCTCTCTTCTCTTCTTATTCATTAGTATTTTCTTAAAGACCAATCATATAAGGTTTGGGATTGAACAGGAATTCAAAGATGGGACTCGATTTGGGAGTTGAGTTGGGAAATTGAGGTGTGCAGATTGTCAATGGAGAATCATTCTAGCCCATCTCTATTTGGATTATGATCAGCGCCTTGCCAAATCAAGACTTGTAATTTGTTTATGTACAACAATAAACAAAACTGATATGCGCAAAGCTAGTTTGCTGCATAACCTATCAAAAATAGTAAGGCTGCATCTGGGGAGTGCAGTTGGCAGACTTGCAAAGCAACTGGATTCCACTAGAAGCATGAAATTTCGCAGTTACCAAAGCCCTTCTCTCTGTTGTTAAGCTTGAAGATGCTCAAAAACCTTTTTCCTCATGATGGTTGTGTCAGGACCACCTTGCACGCTTCACTGGGTATCTACTACCTCGGACCAATACAAGTATGGGTAACTCTGCCATCAAAGCTTAGGATGGGAAAAAATCACCTAATGTTTTTAACCTCCGCTGGTATTTAAACCTGAGATCTCATGGTTCTCCTCCCGCTTCATTGATCAATAGGTCACATCCTTGGTTGCACAAGATGATCAAAGAACTTTGTTTCCTCTTCTCTTCATATTTGTCTTCTTTTTTATAACAAAAAAATCCCAAGGGGCAATTGGCACACGGTTTGAAACTCGGCGGATAATGAGTCTGCCCCTCTACCCTTTTCCAATTAAAAATTGTTGTATTTGTCCCTTCTTTCCATCCACAAATTATAAAATATCTCTTTCCAATATAATCCTTAGGTTACGTGCTTCACAGTGTTCCCTTCGCGATTTGATGCGCAGTGCAGAGTACGACTATATATCAATTAATCCATCAACTTGCCACAATCACAAATTAATTTGAGTCAGCTATACAAATCTTCTATATATGTTGCGCTCTACTCAAGCCCATTTCATTTCAATACAATAAGTTTTGAAGTAAATGAAGAATTCTTAAAATCTCACTTAATGCACGATGAGACTATGATTAGAAAGAAAAAAAAAACACATAAAGCAGATGGGCAGCCTCATCCATGTATGTATCTCATCAAAAATGACACAAAAATTTCATCTAGAATCATTATTAATTTTTCATGAATGATCCATGTTGTCCTATTCGTAATTTATGTAAATTACAAGAAAGAAGCACAATGAAAGACTGAAACTAGGGGCGGAAACATTTCTTATTTATCAGGTTTGTTTCATCAGTTGTCAAGCCTTAAAAAGCTGGAGAAACTGATGTTTCTGACGAGAGGAGACTGAAGAACCTACTAATAAGCTTTGAGCTATATGCCAAAACAAAATTGAATCATCAAACAAAAAGTATCCACACTATTCTAACAATCTTATTACTATTTCTCTATTAGTTACATACATTAGTACAAAAAATTGATAGGGGAATCACTTATCATGTCTGCAATATCAATATTGCCAAATTTCACTTGAAACAATGTACTATAACATGCACTTATAACCCTCATAGTTTTCTTCACAATACCACCTCGCTTATGTGACACACTCTCCTTTTTAGTCTGTCCCAAAAAGAATGCACCTTTTTATATTTAGAAACAATTCAAACTTCTATGGCTTGTTTTAGACCACAAGATTCAAAAGTTATTTTTTCTTTCTTAAATTCCATGTCCACTCAAACACTGCCACATAAAGTGATCCAAGAATTACCTCAACATGAAGGCGATCAACATAAGCATTTGAAATCCAACCCCCAACAAGAAGAGCTGCACTTTCCCCTTCAACAACCTGAGAAAAACAGCACAATCAACCACACTATTCAATTAAATAACCCTAATTTCCATAATTAACACAATAAAGAGAAAACAGTGCTCAAAACACAACTAACTCACAACTATAAAATCCTTGAGATTGTTTTGCTCAAAATGCTCCAGCACGTAAGATAGAACCGGCCGGTTTGCCACCGGAAGCAGCGCTTTGGGCACCTCCTGCAAATTTTATTGGAAAATAACTTCATAAAAGTAATAGGGAAAAAATGGGAAAGGGCTTAAAGAGAAAAAAGGAAAAAGGAGGGAACCTTGGAAACAAGAGGAACAAGGCTTTTTGATAAGCCACCTGCTAATACTACCACTTGAAAATCCATGGCTATCAAGAGCTTTTTCAGGTAGTGGGGGTTTTCACTTCAGAGGGGCGATGGCGTTGAGGTTTAAGGAGTTTTTGGTCATTTTAACATTATAAAAGGGATGGATGAAGTAGGCGAATTTTTTCATTTTCTTACCACAAAGAAAAAATGTTGCTGTTTCGAATTTTTGGTTTGTTTCGGATATATGGGAATTAAGAATTATGGTTTAGATTTTACAATTTTACGGTTAGATTAGACCTATATTAATATGCTTTTATGCTTGATAGAATTGTTTGATGAATATTTCATCATAATATGCTTGTGACGTGAAGAAATAAACAATAAATAAATCAACTATCTTACATAATAAATAGTAGTATATGTTTTGTTTTGATTGTGATATTAAGTCGTGCAAGTTTATTCTTATTTTCTTGTCGTATTATGCTATTACAAGTGTCATGAACTGATAAACTAATTAAAATACCCTTAAAGTCATTAACACGAAAAATAAAATAATTATCATAAGATTTTAGTTCTAAATTAAGTAGGCGTTTGGCCATAGATACCAACAAAAAATTTCAAAAGGAGTTTTTAAAATTGAGTTGAAAAATTATATTTGAAAGTTAAAGTTGTTTTTCGATAAGAATTTTACTTTAACAACAAATTGATATTTTGTGAGCGGAGAAAATTGATTTTTGAGAAAACTTGAAAATTTTGGTTTTCCAAAAAAATTGAAATTTTTTTTAAGGGCAAACAAGTTTTCAAAAAACATTTTGGGAAAAAAAAAAGTAAAGATTTTGCATGGCCAAATGGGGCTAAGTTATATTTCGAATTCTAAATTTATAGATAAAACAATATTGATTTACGAGAGGTTTTTTTCAGATTTTGCATGGCCAAATGGGGCTAAGTTATATTTCAATATATTTTGAGTTTTAAATTTATAGATAAAACAATATTGATTTACGAGAGGTTTTTTTTCCCTTTGATCAGATCTGTGTATATATGTATCATATCTACAAATTAAACACCAGTATAACATATTATACCTCGAATTAATTTAATTAAAGAAGCATCAACGTTAATAAGTTATAACAAAAATTATGCGGAAACAATTTGCTATGAAGTCAGAAACATGTAGGTAAACAATTGCATTTTTTCGTCAAAACCTCACAACCAATAAAAATATAATCAAAAAACAAACTTCTAGTTAAAAGCATTTTTTAAAGCTATTTTAACCAGTTTTTAAAGGGGTAAATCATCAAGAGCCAGATTTAGAATTAATAGTTGAAAAATAGCCACAGTTTCAAAAGCAATCGAAATTTTATTTTATTTTTATGTGAAAATAAAATATAAACAAAAAGGCGCTTAAAATCCGGAAAATTTTTAGCATAATATACTGGAGTTCAAATTTTTTTTACATATGAAATTCCAGCATAATGTGCTTGAATTTTATAATGTACTGGAGTTCCAACATAATATGCTGGAATTTTAGACGCATGAGTTTCATAATTCAACATATTATGCTGGAATTATCCGTATTTCAGTTAGGGTACTTTTGTCCAGATTTTATCTCCGTATAAAATAGTATGATTTTCAATTACTTTTCAAAGGCCGGGTTTGCTAAGTAGTGTAGTGCTCATAAAGTTTGGGAAGACTTAAAAGAGAGATTTGATCAAATAAATGGTTCCAGAATTCTGTACCTACATATGGACGTTCATACTTTGACTCAAGGAGTTATGACTGTAACTAACTATTTCTCCAAACTAAGAGAGTTTTGGGATGAGTTTGATGTTCTTATGCCATGTCCTAATTGTCCCTGTCCTGAGTCAAAGGAGTATGCTCAACACTTTGAATATCAAAGGCTTCTTCAGTTTCTTACTGGCTTAAATGAATTCTATTCTTAGTCAAGGAGCCAAATCATGATGATGTCTCCTTTATCTAGTATAAATAAGGCCTATTCTATGTTAGTTGATCAGGAAAGCCAAAGAAACCTTGCAAATATGACTCAAATAGCTCAAGTTTCTGAAGCCTGGGAGAATGTAGCTATGTATAGTAGCAAGAACACAAATAATAATGAAAACTACAAACCAAAGAGGAGTCAAGTTCAGTGTGAATATTGCCACTACAAGGGACATACAAAGGAAATTTGCTATAAGCTAGTTGGATATCCTCCGGATTTCAAATCCAAGAAGAAAGGAATCAACACGGGACAGTATGCAAATCAAGTGTGTGGAGCAGAGGTGAATTGTACAGACAAATATATTATGGGAAGCAATGTAGCTTCTAGTGTGACTCAACAAGGCAGAGGAGGAAGCCACACTAATTCAGGTGTTCCAAAACCAACTAATCAACCTACTTTCTTCCAGCAAATGCCGCATCGTGCTCTTGTATTTACTCCTGAACAGTATCAACAGATTGTTCATTTGTTGTCCAAAGGAAGCATAGAAGGATCAGACTCATCAAGCAAACTAGTTGTTGCGGGTATTCTTAGAAAAGTGATTGCTTTTATGTCTCATTGTGTTAATGACAAGTGGGTTGTTGAAACTGACCATCAAATCATATGACTTCAAGCCAAGACATGTTGCACAATCATAGGGCACTTCCAAACACATAAGAAAATAAAGTACACTTACCTACTGGAAGTGTGGTGTCAGTATCACACACAGAAGATACTTCTGTATTAAGTAATCAGGAAATCTCTGATATTCTCTACATTCCTGACGTTAAGTTCAACCTGCTCTCAGTTTCAAAACTCACTAAGGAACTAAGATGTATGGTTGGCTTCTTCCTTGACTTCTGTATTTTTCAAGACCTCTTCAGTGGTCAGGTGAAGGGGATTGGTAAAAAGAAGCATAGATTGTACATACTGTGTGGGAATACTTCTATATCAGCCTCATCTCAGGCAACAAATAAGTGTGTCAACACAGCAAATGATGCTTCCACTTTTTCTTCTATTTTCAGTACTTCTTCTAGTGTGTTTGTTTCTAGCATTTGCAGTTACGGCATAAGAGATTAGGATATGCTGCTATAGACATAATAAAGAAGATAGAGACATTGAGTAAGCTGACAACAGGTCACTCTAATCAGTCATGCACTGGAGGTCCTGTTGCTAAACAAACCAAGATGCCTTTTCAGCTGAGTAATACTATAACAACGTCTCTTTTTTTAATTAGTCCACTGTGATATTTGGGAACGATATAGAGTACCTACACATGATGGTAAAGGGTACTTTGTCACCATATTTGATGATTACAGCAGATTTACTTGGATTTTCCTCTTAAATTCTAAGTCAGAAGCAACTATAATTCTAAGAGATTTTCTTACTCAAGCAAATAATGTGTTCTCTACTACTGTTAAAATTCTAAGGACTGATAATGGAAGTGGATTTTTTAGTATTGAGTTCAGGTAGTTATTGTCTAGTCTTGGTATTGTCCATAAGAGTATATGTGTTTACACACCCCAGCAGAATGGAGTGGCAGAAAAAAAACATAGAACTATTTTGGAAATGGCTAGATCCCTCAGATTTCAAGCAGTTGTGCCTCTAAGATTTTGGGGGGAAATGTGTTACTACAGCGGTGTATTTACTCAATAGATTACCTTCTAAGGTAATTGGATACAGATCACCTTTTGAGAAGTTGTATTTGTATCCACCTTCTTTACCTCGTCTCAAAGTATTTGGTTGTTTGTGTTATGCAACAACTCCTAAAGTCTTGGACAACTTTTCACCTAGAGTAGTGCCTGTTGTGCTCTTAGGTTACTCCTCTACTCAAAAGGGGTATATACTGTATAACTTGCATTCCATAACCTTTATGGTCAATAGAAATGTTGTGTTCCATGAAACTGTGTTTCCTTTCAAATATGTTAGAGATTCAGGAACTTGGTTTTCCCTGTCCTGGATCTGTTATCTCCTGAGTTGAATGTTGCAACTCATATCTCATCTTCAACACCTACAATAGAAGACTCAACTGAGCCTGTTGCAGGTCACATATCATCAGAGTCCTCTGCATAAATTCCTTCCTTCCCTACAGACACAACTGTTTCTGAACCTATCATTCCCACTATGAGTGATTATCAGGATGATGCTTATGCTGAAACATGTACAATTCAATCATATCCTGCTGAGCCTCTTGAAGAATGCAGGGGATCTTCCAAACCAAGCAAGTCACCTGCATGGCTTCAAGATTATGTCACCATCTCCAAAGGCTCAAAATGTATTTATCACATTTCCTCCTATATAAGCTACTCTCACATCTCTCCAACTTTCAGACAAACTCTCACAGCATACTCAGCTCTGACACAACCAACTACTTTTAAAGAGGCTGCTACTGATCCTAGATGGGTGAAAGCTATGCAGTTGGAGATTGATGCACTGGAGGACAATCATACCTGGAGCATTATAGATCTTCCACCTGGAAAGACACCTATTGGCTATAGGTGGGTTTACAAAATTAAGTATAAAGCATCTGGAAAGGTAGAAAAGTTCAAAGCTTGATTGGTTGCTAAAGGGTATAGTCAAAAGGAAGGTTTGGATTATGGTAAAACTTTTTCTCCTGTGGCTAAGATAGTTACTATCAGATCTATTATTACATTGGCTGCTTCTAAACAGTGGTTGATCTTTCAGATGGATGTTAATAATGCTTTCCTTAATGGAGATCTCATTGAAGAGGTTTATATGCATATACCTGAGGGGTTTGCTAGACAGGGGGATACTCAAGAAAGTCTGCAAACTCCATAAGTCCATTTATGGACTTAAACAGACCCCAAGATAATGGAATATGAAATTGACTAAAGCTTTACTTCATATGGGGTTTCAGAAAAGTCATTATGATTATTCCTTGTTCACAAAGAAAGCTAGGAGCGACATAGTAATCATATTAGTGTATGTAGATGATCTTTTGATCACTTAACAACCAACAGTTGTTGTGTGACACTAGGATAGGCCTCAAGAAAAGGTTCAAGATGAAAGATTTAGGAGAGCTGAACTTTTTCCTAGGCATTGAGTTTGCAAGTTCTAAACAAGGAATTATCATGTGTTAGAGGAAGTATGCTCTAGAATTAATATTTTAGTCAGGTCTAAGTGGTGCAAAGCCAGCTGGAACACCATTAGAGATGAACCAGAAGTTAACACCCACAGAATATGACAACTGTTTCAATACCAATAGTGCTCACTTGGATTAAGCTCTCAAGAATCTTGGTGTTTACCAAAGATTGGTAGGAAGACTGTTGTATGTTACTATGACCAAGCCAGACATTGCTTTTGTAATTCAGGTCCTTAGTCAGTTCATGCATTATCCTAAGAATTCCCACAAGGAAGCATCACTAAGAGTGGTCCAGTATATAAATGAGGCACCAGCTTTGGGATTGATGATGCCTGCAGAATCATCGAGTAAGTTGATTGCTTATTGTGACTCAGACTGGGGGGCATGCATACAAACAAGGAGATCAGTTACAGGGTACTTAGTTAAGTTTGGCAATGCATTAATATCCCGGAAGTCTAAGAAGCAAAGTACTATTTCTAGAAGTTCAACAGAAGCAGAATTTAGAAGTATGGCATCATGTGCAGCAGAAGTTACATGGTTAACAAGTCTGTACAGTGAACTAGGTGTCAAGATTGAGCTGTCTATTACTCTAATATGTGATAGCAAAACAGCAATCCAAATAGCTGTCAATCCTTTATTTCATGAGAGAACAAAACATATTGACATAGATTGAGATTTTGTGAGGGAAAGGCAAAGTTAGGGACTGCTGAAAACTGAGTATGTGAATATATAAGATCAACTAGCAGACTTACTCACAAAGGGTCTGGGAAAAGCTCAACACGAATACTTGCCGAACAAAATGGGATTGAAGAACTTATTTGAATCATCAGCTTGAGGGGGAGTGTTGGCTAGCAGCTAAGTGACTAGCTGATAGCTAACTATAATTAAATTTAAGTGTAATATTAACTAGAGTTAGTGAAAGTCGATTAGAGTTAAAGTTAGTTAGTCTGTTAAATACTGTTGTAGGTTGTACATAACTTAGTTTTTGGAAATGAAGTGAGTTGGTTCTCTTCTTCTCTCATCTTCTCCTTCTAGATCTTCTTCACATTAGCTTTGATCACCATTCTCATGGCTGTTAACAGTTATACATCTGCCGACTATTTTTAATTTAAAATATTAAGTAAGCAGCTATTTGGGTCAATTCTTCAAAAACAACCAGCTAACCCATTCTCTATTTTCACGCTTTTAAACCAATGCAAATACCCTCTAAATCAAAACACGGAAAGTAAATGATGCTCGGCTGACACACAGAGGTTGGGTAAGGCTGAAATTTTTGCTCTAAGTTATAGTTTCTCTAATGGCGACTTGTAATCATTTTAGAGGTCAATTTATATTATTATAAAAGCATGAATACAATGTCGGTTTACAAAAATAACCTTATAACATTAAACATAATAACTCATAATAAAAGGACATAACCGAAAATTTAGATATTAGCCTTATAATCCTATTAGTTTTAGGACATAATACTACACATTATGAATCCTACATGATTCCTGAAACTGAGTTTATCTTCCTGATAAAGAATATAATTAATATCACAAAGGTCATTCCAACAACCAAAGTACGCTAACTTTAATATGGATGAATATACTAGAATGATGGCACCTAAAATCTGTTTAAGCTCCAAAAACCGAAAGATATTTACTTTCCTTCAATCGTATATATATGACATAGTTCTTAATGAGGCGGAAAAATAAAAATAAAAAATGAGGCAAGTTAGTTAGCCGTGGTATATTGGAAAATTTGACTCTCATATGACAAACCACCCTTCATTTTTTCTTAGGACAGTGTATTTCAATCTGTGTAATACGCTCCACTATAAATTTCAGCATCATCTAAGAAATCTATATTAGATTTATTCACACAGACTCTTATCCAGATAAAACCTAAAAAGAGATCATTTTACGGAGAAACTACCGGTTATATCCTTTTATTGTGAGTTATTATGCTTAATGTTATAAAGTTATTTTTGTAAACTGGCATACGTATGGAGAAATTAACTATCGATTATGTCCTTTTATTGTGGTTATTATGTTTAATGTTATAAGGTTATTTTTGTAAACCGACATTGTATTCATGTGTAAATAGATAAATAGATATAGATATAGATTAAATATGTAGAAAGGTTTTGATAAAATTAATTTCATAAGAATCCTCCGTATTGGAAATACATAACCACTCCATAATGTCCAATACCAAAAAAAATAAAAGTAATATCAAATGGGCTGCATAAAGTGTTGAAATTGAGAAAAAAAAAATATCCTCATGATAATATATTTTATATTGTATTTGAATTATTCTCCTATAAATATTGAAAAATATCCAATTATTAAACAACAACTAAGAAATTATTTAAGAATATAAATGTGTGAGGCAAAGAAAGAAAAATGATTAGTAAGAGTCAATACCACTAATGATTTTACAAAAATAAATATCTAAAAATGAAATGTGAGATCAATTTTTTACTCTTGGAAACTAAAATTCATGGTGGATAAAATTAAAATTAAGATTAAATATTCAAAACAATAGATGAATTAATATTAAGATCTGAATCAACATAAAATAGATTATTTTTTAAGCTAAAACCAAATAATTAAATCTTTAAATTACTTATTTAGCAAGAGAATCCAATTCAATTATTTTTTAAATTCATCTTATGAGTAATTATTTTTCAAGTTAAAAATAATCTTAGGGTACATAAATTTATTCCATAAAAAAGTGTTAGAGATTAAAAAAACTAAAATACAAACTAAAAAGGTTAGTATATTATTAAGAATCAAAATGCTATACAAGTGTTTGAGGAAGCACAATCAAAGCTAGATCTTGAACAAGAACAAGCTTTCAAGACTATATTATGAAGAGTCGACTATGGTATAGCGGGATTATTCTTTTTAGATGCCTCCAGCGGGATTGAAATAATATTTCTATGTCATGCATTACTTGCAAATATCATATCAAGAGACATAATATTGTTAGCAATAATAACAAATGGTGTATCAACAACGATTTTATTATGAGACCACCTATTTTAGATTTGATATACCTCTTCAAACAACTGAAATAACCATCACAAATATATCCAATCAGAGCAATGATACTAAATTTATAAGGAAAGCAAAATTGATAGTATGTGATTGCGCACTTATAGCTAAGTGTCAAATGATCAAAACAACTACCCAGAGTTTTAGAGATATATTGGATATTAATGAACTGTTTGGTGGAAAATTAATGGTTTGGAAGGTGATTTCTGCCAAGTACTACCAGTAGTTTCAAAATCGTTAAAAGCAGAGACTATAAAAGCTAGCTTGCCAAAGTTATACTTTTGGCCTCAATAAAAAAGATTCAATTGACAAGAAACATAACGTAAGAACATATCAAATATTCAGTGGCTTCTTGTTTCGTATCGGAGACGAAAAAGAGTGTCCAATAAAAGATGATTTAGTTATTCCAGAACACTTGGTTATCAACCCTAATAATAATAGTAATGCATTTAATAGGGTAAATATTTCTATCATTAGATTAAAACACAATTTGTACATTGCATGATAGAAATTAAAAATTAATCTTAGTTAGCAGAAATGAATATGTTGATCAAATAAATAAAAGTTTGACTGCAAAATTTTATAGTAAAATAAAATATCTTTCAATTTTGGCCTCAGCAAAAAATGATACCAATAATTACTACCAAGAAGAATACTTAAATACTTAAATACCAAATGGTCTTCTACCATATATGTTTGTTGTCAAGTTTCTTATTTACGTATGTTATTGTCACCGCATATATGATAGACTAAGTTAAAAATGATCTTCCATTGTATATAAGTTGATTTTGAAGAAAAATATGCCTGTCATGCTACTGAAAAATTTAGATACGCCGAATAAGTTAAGTAATAACACACATATGGTATATAGAAGTCTTAACAATAATGTCATACAGCAAAAATTATGATACTGGTCTATTTGCTTCTAAGTATATTCTTATTCCTGAAGTCAACTTTCGTCTTCCGAAACTAAGGAATATCTTTTTAAATTTGTGTGAAAATAATTTTCATATGTTTTCTTGCACGAACAATTATATGTTGCACTCTCAAGAGAGATATCAAGATCGACAACAAGAGTTATGGTTAAGGCACAACAACCAAAGTATTAGGAGGAAACATACACACAAGAAAACATCGTCTACAAAGAAGAGTTCGGTAAGATACCATTACACTAAATACTTTTAAACTATAATACATAAGTATCCAACTAACATGACAAAATTGATTATTTGTATAAGTTTTGATGATATCCTTTTATTTTGAATTCATGTATTATGCTAATGTGATAATATTTTTCGGCATTTAGATGATTTTTGTATTATTATACATAAAATTTCTCTCATAAATTTTGTTGCTCCTTTATATAAAAAATATTTAAATCATCATGTGTATTAACGTGCCACGTTCATAGATACTAGTACAAGTATAATATTGAACAATTAACACTCTCTAAATTACAATCAATTTGTTATAATCTGTGCATATAAGTTGCTCCAAACTACTAAACAATTAAGTACTAGATAAAAAGCCCCATTTTCTCAGCAAACATCATAAATTGACCTAAACATAAACAACAAATTATATCTATTAGTAAAATCTTTATAAGCAACTTTTAACCAATATTTGAAAATAACATGTAGGATCAACTTACCGAAGTTAGTGATTACCAAAAGTTTCTTCTTTTACCAATGGGGAAGAAAGAATGCAGAGATATGTTATCAATGTTATGAATTACAAGTACTTTCTTCTATTGATACAAGATCACACGGCGCAAGTTAGCACTCAACACAGACGCAGGCGGCTCGGCGAATGACCTCCGGTAAATCGGCCACACGGCTCCATTCGCCGGCGGCACAGTCGTAGACCAACACCAGCCCCTCCTTCATCCCTCTTTCTACCCTCCCACTCCGCCTCAGCAAGTCGTCTATGCAACCATTCACTTGTATTAGCACCACCTTCTCTCCTATCCCCACGCAGCTGAACCTCACCGTGCTGTCTAGTCTAACCTGCGCCGGTAGTGGTGGCGATTTTATCCTGCACCATTCACCAAACCCGTTGCTTTTACGTGACCCATTAAACTTCCAAAATGAAAGCTCAACTGCATGGCTAGAAAGTACATAGATTTGCCCAGCTGCCGCGCACGCCGCCACTACGCAGCCGCCACCGGGGACGGCACGGCTCCTCAGCCAAACACCATTAGCCACATCGTACAAGTCCATCGAGCTCGCGTAAACATGCACCGCGTCTGCCCCACGCGCAACCACCCCATCATTCCCTGATGCGCCGCCGATCTTGAGCCCTCCGACGATATAAAAGACGCCGTCGACAGACGCGCCGACGCATCCGTACCGCTTTCTCGGAGCGTTCGCCACCACGCTCCACGCGTCACCCGCCGGATCGTACTCCTCCACCGCTGCAGACCTTGCGCAACCTCCGGCGACGTAAATTTTCCCGCCCACAAACGCCGCAGCAAACTTCTTCCTCGGGAAAAGTGGCCCTTCTCTTACAACCACAGTACCCGTCCAGGTATCACACCGGAGCATCGCCGTCCTACCAATGACGTAAATTCTCCGACCAATCGCCGACAAACGAGAATGCGAGAACAGAGAATAAAAAGACCCATCTTGAAAAGAGCAAATCTTCCAGGAACAGTCATTTTCCAATCTGTAACTAGCAGTAAAAAGAGTGGAATCAGAAACTGAAACGGCGAAGAGGGTGAGGCGAATAAGGTTATTACGGTGACGGAGAAGGTGAAAAGATGGGGAATCGAGAAGGTGGGACCAACGAGAGCAGACTAAAGGTAAAGAACGGAGGGAAGAATGTGGGACCCGTGAGAGACATTCAAGGAGGAGGTCATCTGGGAGTTCAGAAATGGTAGTGGAGGAAATGGTGGTGGTGGGAGTAGGGTGGTGGGGTGGTGGATGTTGGGGGTTGGGGAAGCAAGATTTCATCAGCCATGAGAAGTGCCGTGAGTTGCAGCTATCAGACATCGAATTGAAACATCAAAATTGCTTTTTTCAGGTTTTGAGAATTTGTTGAGGACTTAATATGAAGGTATTTGTTGGGGGGGGGGGGGGCGGGGGGGACTGTGAGCTTTTCTTCCAATCAGGGAATGTGTAGGTCCCTTGCTCTTCCTAATTCTGAATCTACGTTGAAATCTAAATTTTTATTCTGAAATGGCTTGTATAAATATTATAGAAAAGGTACAACAACTGAAGCGTAATGCTCACCTTTTTTAGTGACTTTTAAGCTAAAAGTTAAGTTAAAAATTTCTAGTTTTGGCTTTTTGTTTATTTTTGTCATTTTAGCTAAAAAAATACTCTCTTCGGTTCACAATAAGTGACCAGTTTACTTTTTTATTTTGGTTCAAAATAAATGTCCAGTTAGGCAATCAAGAAAAAATTTAATTTATTTTTACTCTTTTACCCTTATGTGTATATCCCTAAAAAGTTTTCTCACTTCTCACTATAATTATGTGACCAATATTTAATAAGGGTAGTTTAGTCATACTAGATATTTTTGTATAGGATTTAGCATTTTCTTAATGGGCGTGCTAAAAAAATGATCACTTATTGTGAACCGAAGGAAGTAAGTGCTTAAGAGCACTTTTTTACTTTATTCAAACACTACAAAATGACTTAAAAATTATTTTGGCTTAAAAATTATTTTGGCTTAAGTCAATTCAAACGGACTTATAACTACTTATGCTCATAAATGAACTTGAGGAAAATGATAGTCAATAAATGCCAAACAATTCATTAAATCCTCGTAAATGAGTTTTCTTTTGCCGCAATGATAGGAAATAAAGGTGCTATGAGTTCTACATCTTCTTTTTTTCTTTTCGTTTTCCTTGTAAAGTACTTCAAGTGATCTACTTTATTGAAATTTTATGTAATACTCACGTTCAAGTTTAATTATCCATTATACTAAAAATAAATATTATTTTTATTTGTTCAATTTAAAAAACTAATGAATAAATTACAATTTTATACCTATTTTACCCTTATTATTTACCAATATTCTAGATTTATTGTCACGACCCAAAATCCATTAAAGGTCGTAATGACGCCAGACATCACTATCAGGCAAGCCAACACCAAGAAGCTAATTAAATTTTCATTTTCGTATTTTTGAAATCATTTCTTTTCCTTACATTAATCAACATATAATGAACTTCACTGAGTAAATAATGATGTCTTTACAATGTAAATACTGAAGAATCCCATAATCATCCCAGAACCCGGTGTCACAAGTGCATGAGCAATTTCTAGGAATAAAATATAATACAATGACTGTCCGGAATACAAATAGAACAAAAAAAAAATACAATACTCTGAAGGAGACTCTGCTGGTTGTGGGTCGTCTCGAGAGGTGCAGCTCACCTAAGTCTCTGTATCAACCATATCGTTGCGCCCAACGAGGCCACTAAAATACATGTACCTGTGCAACAAAAACGCACAGCGAGTGTAGTATGAGTACGAAAATAACGCGTACCCAGTAAATATCCCGTCTAACCTCGAAGAAATAGTGACGAGAGGTCGACTTCGATACGTACTAGTGGTCCAATAATAAAATATCAATAATGTGGAAAATCATAAATTTTGTAAAGTGTCTATAAACTTATTTAATCAGGAAGCAGGCAAACAATTCTTTTAATCGTAATAGATTTCCAAAAATTCATGTTTCCATTTATCAATTTATCTCAGGCTAGAGAGGCAATATCAAATTTTGTAAATCTTAAGGCAAGCAATACAAGCTTGCTCAAATCATGCCGAGGTCGTACGACCAGATCCAATAAAATAATAAAATGTGCACTGCCAAAGGATCGAATGACGCGAACCATAGATGCATCTATTACCCCGCTCGCGAATCATACATGCGACGTGGTCAAATATAAATAAAGAAATTACCCCACTCGCGAATCATATATGCGGCGCTGGTACACATAGATACACACATTCAAACAGTCAATCAAGACTACATCAGGAAAACAATTACCCAAGGGAATGACAACTTCTCTTTTAACAGTCAAGAAAGTGTTGTTTAACCCTTTAGAAATTTGATTACCAAGTTCGATATGATTTAAGCTTTTAAATTGTCAATAAATTTACAAGTACGGCAAGTAAGCATGCTTTTGGGTCCTAGACTACCCGAACTTAAGCATAATAGTAGCTACGTACAGACTCTCATCACCTTGTGCGTACGTAGCCCCCACAAATAGAAGCACATGTTCAATTATTTCACCTATGATAATAATTGCCTCTTACAAGGTTAGAAAGGAGACTTACCTCGCTTCGAAATTTCATAACTGGCCTCTAAGCCCTTCCAACGATTCAAATCGATGCCCAACGCTCCAAAACTAGCCAAATAATGGGCAAACCAATGAAAATATACCCTAGTACTTATAATAATTCAATTTATATAAATTCCCAACTCCGCTCGAAAAGTTGACAAAATCGCCCTCGGGCCCACGGGCCCCGGATTTCGAAGATAAAATTTACCCATAACCTCACGAGCTCAAATATATAATTTACTCTCAATTCCATACCAAAATTCGTGGTTAAAATCCAAAGATACCAATTTTCTAGGTTTTTCTTCAAATCCCAAATTCCCACTGATTTCCATGTTAAAATCTATACATTATCAATGTATTTAACTTATAATAGCTGGGGATAGCGTACCTTGCCATTGATACCTATTTTACCCTTATTATTTACCAATATTCTAGATTTATAATAGTCAAAGTTAATTTTTTAATAATAATAATTAAGGATGATATAGTAAAATTATTATATTAATTATTGTTTCTTAAGGAATATGTTAAATCAATATATAGTAGATAAATAAACTTGGATAGAAAGAGTATAACATAAATTAACTGTATATTGACACATCGAAATGGGAAATTATCATATGTCCTCCGTTATACTATCAGTCTAAATTTATCCCTCCTGTTAGCAAACTAATCAAAAATACCCTTATTTTTAACGGTGCTCCACCATGGCAATCCAAATCCTACATGGTCTCTGGCATTTGGGTGAGGTGGATGCCACGTGGAATGACACCTCACCATCTTCTTCTCCTTCCATTTCTTCTAGCAAACAAAAATATGGCCCATTTTATTCCCAAAAACAAAATCTGAGCAATGTGTAGATAATTCTTTGTCATTCTGGAAAAAAAAAATCAAATCTTAAGCAAATAAAGATTAAAGCCTTCTCTGTGAGCTCATTTAATTAACCACTTCTCCTTCCACTGAACATAACTTTATTTCCCAAATCTTCATTATATATATATAAAGAGATTATTCTCTACCACTATGAATCAACAAAACAGGCAAGATAGCAAAAAAAACTTATCTCTTCTAACAATTGAAGTTGCTGGAAGTGAAGATGCAAATGTTTACTTCAATGATTTAACTCGGCCAAGGAATACATGTGTTAACAAGCTTTAGGTATAAATAGGTATTGAGCAAATTTGGTTCTCCAAACTTGTATCAATCTCCTCTCACAAGGGAAAAACTTCAGATAATTTTGTCATTGGGTTTTGTGATTTGTTCTTTAAGTCTTTTGGAAATCATTTATTCGCGTTAGATTCGGAGATTAACAATAATTTTGTCCAAATTTAAAAGAAAATAAATTTGGAACCTCCATTTCAAGGTATGAGGGGAAGAAGAAATGGAAGGGGAAGATGGTGAGGTGGCATGCCACGTGACATCCACCTCACCCAAATGCCAGACCATGTAGGATTTGGATTGCCATGGTGGAGCACCATTAAAAATAAGGGTATTTTTTTATTACTTTGCTAACGGGAGGGATAGATTTAGACCGATAGTATAGCGGAGGACATATGTGGACAATTTTTAATAATACAAGGGTATATCTGACCCTTTCCCCTATATTTAATCAAAATTTAGTTCGAGTTTTAAGAATGATAAAGGGTCATATATGTCCCTCTACTTTCAAATATTGTTTATATTTGCCCTCCATTATACTATCCGACTTTATATACCCTTGCCGTTAGACTTTTAAATAAAAATGCCCCATTGTCTAATAGACTAGTAGGACCCAACAACCAAAGAGACACGTGGAAGCTATATACTCATTTGGATATACTCATCTATTTAGCCTAACCCAGACCCTTACGAATAACCCACACCCGAATCCGGATCTTACAAACAAACCACAAAAATGAGCTATATCATTCGGTCTTCTCTTGTTGTAGCAATTGTGCTAGCTAGCCCTTTCTTAACCACGAAAGAATCATGAAAATCACAAGTATATTCTTCGTTTTATCGCTCAGTTTTAAGACTTACGAAAATTTACCTTTTCCTTTATACAAAGAAGTTTCGAATTTGACACCTCCAAACAATTTATGTAACTGAGTATCAATTCTTGAAACATCTGCACAATTTTCAGTTTTCCTATTTACCCCCCCCCCCCCCTCCCCCAAAAAAAAAGATACCTCTAAATCAATCTTTAACCTATATCCAGAAACAAAAGCAATCAAAAAAAAATTAATCTTTAACTACACCGAAAACACACACACAAAAAAAAATCCAATAATTACCTATGTTCACAAATAAAAACCAAAAACAATTCAACTTTATCTGTACCCAAAAAACAAAACAAAAAACAGAAAAAAAAAGTTGAAAAGGATACAGTGCTAAAATGTCGTTCGAGCAAGAACAAAAATGATGGTTTGAAGGCCAATCACTGTTACAAGTGTAGAAATAGAGACCACCATTATTCACCAACTTCAAGAACAAATTCATCAGTCTGTTCATCAATTTCTTTTTAATGTTTTACTCTACTTTTATTTAATATATAGGAAAATCGGGCTTTTACTTTTAGTCGAACATTAATCACTTAGCATCTATTTTTGAAGTTTTGAGTATTGAGAAGTGTTACTTTTGCTGGATTTAGTTGCTTCAGAAGGAAGATTTAGAAGGAGATGAAGTAACAAAGAACGGGAAAAGATCTCGATTCGGGTGTGGGTTATTTGCAAGGGTCTGGGTTAGGCTAAATAGATGGGTACATCCAAATGAGTATATAGCTTCCACGTGTCTCTTTGATTGTTGGGTCCTATTGGTCTGTTAGACATAGGGGCATTTTTGTTTAAAAATCTAACGGCAAGGGTATATAGAGTCAGATAGTATAACGGAGGGCAAATATAAACAATATTTGAAAGTAGATGGACATATATGACCCTTTTCCGAATTTTAATAGATAACACCTTTTCTTTTAATGAATACGGAAAAGGGCCAAAAATGTCCTTGAACTATTCGAAATAGCTCAAAAATATCATCCGTTTATTTTTGGTGCCAAAAATATCCCTGCCGTCTATGTTTTGGACCACAAATGCCCCTAAACCGTTAGTCTTATCATTAAAACTGACATGACAGTCCAACTAGGTTAGATTTGCTTACATGGCCATCCACCTAAGCAATCCAGCATGACAATTTTTTTTTTTTCGAAAAAATTATTTTTCCGAATTTTTTTATTAAAATACAAAATCAACATTTATTCCCAAAAAGTAAAAAATATTCGAAAAAATTATTTATTTTGGAATTTTTTTTATTAAAATACAAAATAAACACTTATTCCGAAAATAGTAAAAAAAATTTCAGAAAAATTATTTATTTATTAAAATATTATATATAATATACAAAATAAATTATTTTGGAGCGTGCTTTAATATATTGTTCCGGAAATTTTTTACTTTTTTCGGAATAAGTGTTCGACCGTGAAAATTTTAAATTTCACTTACAGTTAAATTTCGAAATTTTTTAAAATTTGAAAACTCCAAAAATTATAAGAACTTCGGATGAACCAATTGATACTTACAGTAGAGGTGTGCCTTTTGTGAAGCTATAACTGATAAGTCTCTAAAAATTTAGATCAAACTAATCATAAATTCACAAAAGAGAACAATGGAGTTTTTTTAATCAAATCATAAAGCCCAATCAAGAATAATATTTTCGGATTTTCTTTACTATTTTCGGAATAAGTGTTGATTTTTGTATTTTAATTAAAAAAATTCCGAAATAAATAATTTTTCTGAATATTTTTTACTTTTTTCGAAATAAATGTTGATTTTATATTTTAATAAAAATTTCAGATAGTTTTTCCGAAAAAATAGTTTTGACATGCTAGATTGCTTAGGTGGATGGCCATGTAAGCAAATCTAACCTAGTTAGTCTACCATGTCAGTTTCAATGGCAAGACTAACAGTTTAGGGGCATTTGTGGTCCAAAACATAGACATCAGGGATATTTTTGGCATAAAAAACAAACGAAAGATTTTTTTGAGCTATTTCAAATAGTTCAAGGACATTTTTGGCCATTTTCCGTAATGAATATTATGCTTTGCGAATATGAACTAACCGGACGGTAAATAATAAATACCAAATACTTGTACAGAAAATGACAAAAATGATCTAACTCCTTTTTCTTATACATTGCGAATCTTAATCTTTAGAAGAAGCAGTTGATTTTAGTCGTTTATATTTGTGGAGATTTTAAATCAAATATGAAAAATCCCTCAACAAGGAAAAAGAAGAATAAATATCAAATGACTCCCAATAAGATTAATAGTAATACTCTTGTCTTGAGAATATCAATACAGTGTGAATCTGATTTTTAGCTGGTCAAAAATTCAAGCTTTACTTAGGAAAGTTGTTAATCCCTATCATAACCTAATTAAGTAGTTTGAAATATTTTATATTGTTTAGCTTTATACCGTTCATCACGCAGGTTTACTTGAAAAGAGTAATAATATCTTAATTTTTTTTTTTGTTGCTAATATCATAAAGTTAGTACATCAACATTATTTCTTCTTTCTTCGCTGAGTTTGCTGTTATTGTTGACACTGATGTGTGGCTATAATTTTATAGTTTCGTACATTATTTGCCTTGCATTTTATATGCTTTAATAATAAATTACACTTTATTTACATGTAATGGAGTCTATTTTGTGCGTAGGCGAATTGAAAATGAAAGTAGAGCAAAAGGGATACTTAAACGTTGGAGGCGTGCTCGAGAATGGTGAATGAGAAACCCTGGCGACGCGAGGCTTGAAGTTGGCTTTAGACTGGCGAGGCCAGGCAAAGGCTAGGCTTGAAGCTGGCGAGGCCAGGTCCACCATGCGTTAGGCTGGCGACGCCAGGTCTGGGGCGAGGTCCATTCCGAGTTTTGAAGATTTATTTCGTCTCCTGGTTTGATTAGGACTTGACCTACATGTTTAGGTCTTTTCCTACACATATCAATAGACCCAAAAATGTCACTTTTAAGGAGACAGTGGAGACAGTCGAGACAGGCAGAGATCGGACAGAGAGACCAACATTAGACCAGGGATTCGACCTAAGGAGGCAAGAACACACTAGGAGCAAGGCGGTGAATTCTTCTACGAGTTTTTCACTTCCTTCTTCATATTTTCATTATTGGTTATGAATTTTAGTATTGTAGCTATGCATACTATTATGAATAGCTAATTGTTATCTAGGGTTTTGATAGAACCTGTTGAAGGACGATTTTCCTGTTATGTTAATATAGATTTGCTGTAGGCTTGTAGCTTTTTCTCTAATTGTTCAACTACGTTTATATTGTAGTTGGTTGAAGAGTTCTCAATCGATTGTGCCTATTTAGTGGGTATTACTCGGGAGAGAGTGCATATTTAGGTAGTTGTTGAACAACATCACTCCTAACATATACGAGGGATCAATACAGAGGGTTTAAAGGTGAGATTATGGATAACGAAACCTTGGTGCGATCCGAATGAGCCGTACTTAATGCCAGCTAGCGTAATTCGGGAGAATATGTCTAGTAAATTGTGGTAATTACTCGGGAGAGAGTTACGACAGTCAAAGTGCTCATGATCGGTAGAAAAGACTTAGGCAAATTTATAGAAGACATATCGGAAAGGATTCCGATAATAGGGGAAATCATAACTCTAGACCTCCATAATCTTGTCTCCGATCCTTATCCTTATTAATTGATGGTTTACTGCTTTCTAGTATTTGTTAGATAATTAGATAAAAATAAATATTAAAATCTTTATAATTAGGAAATTGTTTGAATTTGTGTTTCTTAGCGATATTGAACAAATGTAGCTAAGCCTTAGTTCTCTGTGAGATTCGACTCCGGACTTGTAAATTGGATTATATTTACAACGACCGCTTAATCCTTTTTATAAGGCATATTTGGCCCTGATCAGAAACTAATCCTTCTTCCCCCCCCCCCTCGTAAAACACGGTTGGCTAATTTTTTTTTTGTTGGTTTGTTCCATTCATTAAACAAGTTAAATAGACTTGATTATTTTTATTTGTTTTTATGTAGTGCCTTTGAATAAAAAATAGTGGAGCATGCATGTAAGCTCGATAGAATGCAATCAACTATTCTTGTGATAGGTAACTACACTTTTTTTTACATAAGATAATTTACCGCACTTTATTATATGTGATTTTCTATAATATTCTCAAATTATTTTGTGTTTATTTTCTAGTTTATTAATTCCTCACCGATAGAAAAGTTGAGGAGGTTTCATTTCTATGTTCCAGTAAAAGATTCAAATTTTCAACGTTTATGGACTTATTTACTTAAGACTCTTTTTATAAAAAATAAATGAACATTTATTTTATCTACTTTGTTATGATGACCTCATGTTTGATGTAGGACAATTTCTTAGTTTGACAACCAAAAATTTTTAAGATAAATTCAGCACAAATATAACAGTGAAAGTTAACTTTTTTTCCCTTTAATCCACTTACCCTTTATACGACCCGCAGAATATTTACCTATTGATTGAAGGAGAAATGACAAAGTAAAAAATAAAAACAAACTATTATGTTTCACCTTTTAATAACGTTGTCAATATATTATTTCTGAATCGAGGGTGTATCGAAAATAATCTCTTTATCTTCACAAGGTAGAAATGTAGAAGTAAAAACTGCATATGCATTACGCTCTTCAAACAACACTTGTTAAATCATACTGGGTTTGTTATTATTATTATTATTATTATTATTATTATTATTATTATTATTTCTTGAAAAATATTTACTCTTTCAAAATTTACCAACCCCAAAAGTGTAACTTTGCATGATTAGGAAGCACGTAACAATCACTAGAGATTGTAATGGAACTAGAGATTTAATTTTTCTTTAATAGTCTTATGCAGTGCTAATCAAAATTAATTGGGTCTCAAAAATAATAAGAAAGCCAAAAAAGAGAAAGCACGTGACAGTATAATAAGGTTTCACGTGATTTGCTTGGGATTTATGCCATGGGGATAGGATACTGTTTTCATGTGACACAACAGTCCACACCAATACAACAAAAGTAAGAAAACAACTAATGCATAGCTTTGTTTTTCTCATCTTTTTTAATATCTTATCAATTTCTTTTACTGTATGATTTTCCCAACACATAAAGTCAAATGGTGTCGTCTCTCTCATCATTCGCTTTCACAAGCGCAATAAATAAAATAAAATAATAATATGATACCTAGTTGTTGAAATGCTAATTTTGTCCCATATAACCAATCATTTTCCTTTATTATTTATTTTGAAGTTTAGCTCTCCATTTTTAACTGGCTGTATTTATTTTCGCTTCTAGCGCCTTATTTTTTTTAATTATTATATTTATAGAACTATAATAAGTCATTTATTTCATGTCACCATCACGCTCTACTGTCATTTCACCTCATTTTCTTTTGTCTGTATTATTTGATTATTGTGACCATTCTTTTGTCTTGTTTATTTCTTTCTTATCGTTGATTTTCTTCCATCATTAATATTTTACAAGAATAGCAGCAAAACAGAGGACGAGAGAGGAAAAATAAAGCAAAAACCTAAAAAAAGAAGAGAAATGTATATCTTTAGATACTCTAAAAAAGGCGATAAAATGTATATTTTGTTATATACGTGTATTCAACATATTTTATATACTTTTTGGTTAGCGAATGTAATTAGTTTTGGCCAACAAGCCAATTTTATATTTTGCCAAAAAATAACTGGGCTGATTCGCAAAGCCCAAGAGGGTCAAAGATACAAAGAGGGAATTTGGCCCCATAACTATTTTTTCACTTTTAGCCTGCGTCAGAAACTATTTACATTCGGTAGCGGAAAAAGATATATAAAATTTATATAATTTTTATATATAACATAAAGAATACACACACACAAAAAGTATATAAAAAAATAATATTTTTTGACTATTATTTTGAGAGCGGTTATATGTAATAAATTGAAGGAGAGACTGCAAAAACTTTGAAAATTTTCTCTGTGTGTTAATTCATTGCTTTGTTCATCAATATATACACTTGAATTTGAACGAAAAAAATAAAGAAAAGAAAAAAAATACTAATTACACTTGTCCTATTCTAATTTATCTAATTGTAGCAAAAAATTCCTATCCTAACTATTTATATTCCCTCACGTGCTATTCACATGAGTGGAAGAAAATTCTAATATCAAAATCATCAAACGGTAGAGACCCATCATGTATTTGATGTGTGGCTGTGATGCATCCATATTACCAAACAAAATCGGGCACAACAGTAATAACCCTAATATATTAAATGAGGACATATGAGGTATTTAGTAAATAATTTAATTTTAAAGAAAAAAAAGAAGAACTAACTAAATAAACAAAACAAAAAAAGGGGGAAAAGTTAGGAAAAGGGCCGAAGCCCATTAATACAATTGAAAAGGGTTAGAAAAGCTTCACGACGGTTCTGAAGGAAACGAAGCAGAAAGCTTCGGAACGGAAAAAAAAAAAAACAAAGAAAAACGAGCAGAAAAAGGAAAAGGAAAAGAGAATAATAAGAAAGCTTTGGGCAAAGGCCTTAAGAAGAACCGACAGTTGAAATTGAAAGTATTAAATTGCTCCATCGATTCAAGAAGCCAACCTTCTTTTCCTCATTTGTTGAATTATTTCACTGCATCTATGCAATTTCATGTAGTACAAAACAATTCAATATCAACTTTCTCTTATATATATATATATATATATATATATATATAAATATACAATTACTATGGAGATAACAAGGCTATAAAGGTTTAGTTTAAGTACTGATAGGTCTAATTTTAGAGGAATAAATTATACTAAATAGTTTGAAATTGATAGAATTATGGACTAGTTCTATGATTAAATATAAATTCGCAAACTAAGACTCAAACATGAACCCCGATGATTGAGTATTCTAAATTAGCTATGAATTAGCCTAAATGAGGCAATTAACACGAGACTGGTGTTGATGTGGTTATAGATTGATTGAAGAAAGTTGTATGGATCGTTCGAGGTGACGAGTTTGGCATTTTGTACGAGTACTGTGAGTAGTAATCTTACCACAATTTGTGTTTTCATAATCTGCATGGTTTATATATGATTTTGAAAATAAATATGTTACCAATGCTTTGAAATTGCATGTGGGACAAGTCTTTTACTTTATATGGTACCGAATAGTTTACTTGAGATGTTTACCGGTTAACCTAAATATTTTCATCGTTACTAGATATGTTTTACCGTTACTTGAGATTTAACAGTTATTTAAAATATTTTCACTATTACTAGACATGTTTTAGCCTGTTTGGCCAAGCTTTTTTTGGGCAAAAAGTGCTTTTTTGTCCAAAATCACTTTTGGCCAAAAATTGAGGTGTTTGGCCAAGCTTTTGGAAGGAAAAAAATTGCTTTTGAGGAGAAGCAAAAGCAGTTTTGGAGAAACAGAAAAAGTAGTTTCTCTCCAAAAGTACTTTTCTGAGAAGCACTTTTGAAAAAAATACACCTAGAAGCAGTTTTCAAAAGCTTGGCCAAATATTAATTACTGCTCAAAAGTGCTTTTCTAATTAATTAGCCAAATACAAACTACTTCTCACCAAAAACACTTTTTTTAAAAGTACTTTTGAGAAAATCACTTCTCAAAATAAGCTTATTTTAGAAGCTTGGCCAAACGAGATATTACTGTTACTTGAGACATTATTGCCCTTACTGAAATGAAACTATAAGATTTGATAAGCAATTATATGCCCTTTATTATTTTGAAAATGCTTTGTACGAGATTTACTATTTACAAGAAAGAGTATTAATGGGAATAGACATTAAAGGATCCCGTAGCTAACGATGGGTTCGTTAGACATGGTGCACCTTGTTATTACCGATTACTGTTACAACCCTCGCTAGTGGGAAGGTAGAACTAGCATACCGTTATCGATTTTCCTCGAGTAGGGACTACCGTTATATTTCACTTCTTGCGAAGAAGTCCACAGTTATACCGATTACATGATCCGTTCATTGAAACCTCCCAAATGTGAATATTGATATTATACAGTGGTTATCGAGCTTATTACTGAATTGTTAATTGTATTATACCACAAGAAAAGCATGATAAGACAGAAAATTATTTATTATTTCTGAAAGGGCATTTTTATGTTATTTTCTGATTGTTCTACTAGCATGTTTTCTGACTTGTCCCCAATAAAAACAGTTGTGGTTAAGTGTTATTACTCACTGAGCTAGTGACTCATTCCCCACTAATTTTTTTTACAGAGACAACAGTTGAGGCAGGCGAGAATTTCATTAATTATAGCGCACAAGTTGATAGTTCTTGGTGAGCCTTATACTTGTTCGTGTGGGCGGAGATTTTATTTATTGTTATGGTTTTTTTTTGAACTCTTAGAGTCGCTCCATAGTCATTATTTTAGTGTCATGAGTATTCTTTTGTTATTATAGTCTTATGTTGAGTATCATTCTTTATTATCGAAAGTGGAGATAAATTAGTATTTCTGATTGTTAGTGGGTTGATTAGTAATGGTGGAGACTTATCTTGGTTAATTGATAAGTTTTTAATTGTTTGGTTTGATGTTAGGATGGTTGGTTGTTGATTTTGAGACAACAAAATTTTTTGGATAGTCCAAAATAGGGGAAACTCTGCCCGATTTTCTGTAAAATACCGATGAGGCTTACTTGGGAGCATTTGCTCCTAAGAGCCGGTCACGATCCTAAATTGGATCGTGACAAAGTTGGTATCGAAGCTTAGACTTTAATTACCGAGTCATGAAGCAATGTTTAGTAGAGTCTTGTTCATGGGTATGTAGGCGCCCATACTTATGATCTTGAGGCTACTGAACATCTAGGAATGTTTTCCCTTCTTTCATTTTTTGATCGTGCGTTGAGATAAATTGAGATTGACTTTGGAATATTTCTTTCGCAGATGGCTAGGACATGCACACCCTCATTTGCTGGACGTAGTATTGGATGTGGTACTACCCGGGATGGCGGTCAAGTTGGGATTCATCAAACTAGAAGACGGACTGCTTCTCAACCTGAAGTTGGGAACATGGGTCAACTCCAAGCTACTATGACAGATCAAGTACAAGAATAGGGGGTTCAGGATGCTCCACCACCAGTGCTAACTGTTGTACCTACTGTTGTCTGATCTGCAGACGCAGTGGCAAGGTTATTGAATGTGTTAGAGGCATTGGTGCCTATTCAGGGTTGAAGTTTAGCTCCTCAGGCTACTTTACAGACACAAGCACCTGCACAGACTCAGACTTTCGGGGAATAAAGAAGTATCCTTACAAGAGTTCCTGAAATTGAAATCACCAAAATTCACAGGTTCCAATAATTCAGCAGATCCTCAAAGTTTCTTGGATGGGACACTCAAGGCATTACGTGCTCTTGGATGTTCTAGTGAGAGACCCGTGGAGCTCGTAGCATACAAACTAGAGGATATGGCCAACACATGGTATGAAACTGCATTATTAGGAAGGCCAGCAGGAGCAGCACCACTGACATGGGACAAGTTCACTAAGTTGTTCAAGAATCATTTCCTTCCAGACAGCCTGATGCAAAAATATGCTAGAGACGTTGAGATATTGGTTCAGACTCAAGATATGGATGTGTCAATATATAACACTAAATTTTGTAAGCTAGCTATATATGCTCCTTACTTAGCGCCTACTGAAGAAGCTCGAGTTAGAGGTTTGTTGATGGATTGGTTGGTCATCTATACACTGCAGTATCCCCACAAATGAAAACATTATCCTACACTGATGTAGTTGACCTTGCTATAAAGATTGAACAAGGGATGTGATGAGCGTGCAACTAGTGATTTACGTAAGAATGCCAAGACATGAGGGTCTTTCAGTGGCGATTTTAGTGAAAATCGAAGAGAAGGAAATCAGGGACAACAAAAACGGGGTTCTCAGATAGGGACACACATATCTTCACAGTCCACATACAGACCACATCATAGACAGGGTATTAGGGGACCGTCAGCATCTGGACATCGTAATTCTGGGCAGATATATGCCACTACTCCAGTCTGCCAGACCTGTGGTAGATCACATTTGGGCCAATGTCATGTTCTAACTGGAGAGTGATTCAGTATGGCCAGTTGGGACATCACTTGAGGGATTGCCCTCAGCCCCCGAGAAATTTCAACCAAACTTCTATTCAGTCAGCTGCACCTACTCAGACTACTCGTAATACTTCAGGTGCTACAGGTACAAGAAATAAAGGTAGAGGTGATGGAGACCGTGCTACTGTGAATCAAGGACAAGGGAATGTTGGTAGAGGTCAGACGAGAGTTTTTGCAGTTACTAGACAGGATGCTCAGGCCTCGAATGCTATGGTTACATGTATTCTTTCTGTCTGTTCATTTGATGCACTTGCGTTGATTGATCTGGGATCTAATCACTCCTATGTGTCCTCGTACTTTGCTTTGAGGTTTAGTAGATAGCCTGAGCTATTGAATAATCCTTTTCTAGTTGCTACCCCTGCTGGAGAGTCTCTATTAGCTAAATACGTGTATCGTGCTTGTCAGATTCGGGTTGAGGGTAGAGATACTCTAGCTGATCTTATTGTACTTGATATGATTGACTTTGACATGCTGATGAGAATGGATTGGTTATCTTCTTGCTATGCTATCGTCGATTGTCATGCAAAGATAGTCAAGTTTGAGATACCAAACGTGTGAGCACGTGATTTTTGACTCGCATGAATCACTCCTACAGAATCTCCAAAATTAGGATTTTTCTTTTTATTTATTTGGTTTTTAGAAATTAATTGCCCAATTTTTGTGTTTATTTACATTTTGTGCACATATTTAATTTTATTTAAATCATTAAAAATAGCAAAAAATATCATGCATTGCATTTAGGATTTAATTTTACATTTTTAGATTAATTAGTAAATTAGTTTGTTTTACGAAAATGGAAAATCACAAAAATAGCTCGTTTTTGCATTTTAATTTTTAGCTTCGAATTTTGGTAATTTTCTTTTAATTTGGTATTTAATTAGTAGTGGTAATTATTATTTAGAGTTAATTAATTTAATTTGGTAGGATAATTTGGTTTAGGGATTAATTTAGGTTTTATTTCTAATTTTTGAAAAGAAAAGATGTTTTTAAAATAGAAGGAAAATGGGAAAAGGAAAAGAAGTGAAAAGAATCAGATTTTTGGGCCAAATTCATGAAATTTCTCAAAGCCCAATGAATTCAACCCCTCTACCCGACCAAACCAGCCCAGATCCGCGTCCCAACCCGGTCCAAACCCCACCAATAACCAAAACGACGCCGTTCCAATGGTCTTGATCAGGACCGTTGATTTATTTCCATCGGGTGGTCCAGAACTAAGCCTCATTTTACATATAACTGTCCTAAGCTTACCCCCTATCAAACGCATCTCTCATCTCACCCCCTCTCATCAGAGACTCCGCCGAGCTCCGCCCTAAAACCACCGCCCGACACCCAAACGCCTTGAAATTAATACCAATTACTCTCTTCGACCTCCACATCCCAAATCCTCGAACGCTTCTCCTCAAATCCACCCAGAATTCGTCGAATTTTAGATCAAAACTCGAAACCCTAGCACCGCCACGATGTTCGTCGGTGACGACACCACCTCTGTTCAACTCCAAATCAACACTGGAGAACCTCCAAGGCTCCCTCATTCTAAATCCCCATTTTCCTTCCCTCGAATCCCCATCAAACCGCTCGAATATTGGGTCACAAGAAAGCCCTAATTCCTTAAACTCGAATCCAACTAGCCTTTTGAAGATTCTAGGCTGTAATGGCCTTTACTAGTGTGTTTTCACATGAAAACATGCGATTAAAGGGTGTTCTTGTCAAGAAATCGAAGAAGTTCTTCAAGTTGGTTCAAGTCCTTCATGAGCTACTGTAGGTATTTCTTTTTCAGTTTTCTTTTGTTAGTCTTCTTTACTTCTTCTTTCATTTTTTTACCTTTCATTGCCATCTGCTTCTCCCTCTCCTTCTAAACTCTTTGTTTTCCCAGTTTTAGAGTCGTCCTTGACATGCATGTTAGTTTTCTTGTCTTTAATTAATTAGTGTAAACAGTTCGTTATTATTTAGTTTTAATTTCATTAAATGTTTGTTCATTAGTTGAATTTCCAAAAGTTGCTCGAATTGCTTATTTTTTGTTTTGCTTCAGTTAATTTGGTTCTGATTGTATTTGGGCCTGGGGTTCATGCCTTTAGATTCAGGCTCATGGTTTGAGTTAATTCAACCCATGGTCAACTTGACCCATACCCGTTTGGTTTATCTGGTAAAAAAAATAGGGTAACTAAGGATTATTTTTGGGTAATGTACCGAGAGAATATCTCAAGTAACTACCTGAGAAGCTTCCCAGAAGTTGCATAATATACTTACTTGACCAACAAGTCAGTAAATGAAGGACTAAGCAGCAAAAAGGAAAATTTGAAAAGGACTAAAATGAAAAAACTGAACTCTTAAGGCTGCCCTAGTATTTTGCCTATAAAGGTATAGTTACTTGGGGTTCAATTCAGATTTTAGAGATTGGAGGGATTGGAAAAAAGCTAAGAAAACTCAGAAAAAGAGAATGGCTGAAAACTGAAGAAAAATCACTGTTCCATTGCAAGTCTTTTGTGATTTCTTAAGTTCCTACTCCCTGAAAAGGTCTTCTGGTTAATATAGCTCAAATGGATTGAAATTTGGTGTTGGGTATTGGTTTTGAAGTTTGCTTTGTCATTTGCTCGAGTGAGGTTGCTTTTTATTGTTTTCAAACTCAATTTGGTTGAGCTGGTGTTGCTGTTGTTTGCTGGCTGCTGTTCTGTTGCTGATTCCCTTCCTTCCCTCTTATTTGCTTTCCTAGGTACCTTCTTAGCTCATGACTGAGGAGTGATTTCGAACATGTAATAGAGTGAAATTTCTGTCAAATGAAGATTGCATTCAAAGCTGATTTTCCCCTGTTCCTTTACTATTTTCCATGTTCTGTAATTAGTCTTTGAACTATAAGTGTCAATAAGGTTCTCTTTTCTCTGAAATGGTGTATGTGAAAGTAACCTGCAGTAGTGCATTATATTTGCACATAACTATGGACTAAGATTGAGGTGTTCAAATGGTCAAAACTGTCCTGTTTCTTTTGATTCCATGGTCATAACTTAGAAGCATGTGGATGTAGACCATAAATCTATTTGTTCATATCTTAGTTCCTAAATCCATGAATCCTTGAAGTTATTTCTCCTGCTTATGTTACTCTTCCAACATTAGTGATGAATCTGTTGTTACATTTGCTACTTAAATTTTCTTATTTCTTTCTGATTATATGCTGTGAAAGTTGAAACTATGCTCTTAAAAGTTTAGTACCATGTTGGATTTGGTGGTAGGAAATCTATGTAGTAGATACATATTTGGTTTTGAAAATGGTCTGATATGAAAAAAGGGAACGATGGTCGAAGTTATTCTTTTTTAGATTAAAGGTGTACTGATCTGATATGGGTTGTGAATAAGCTGGTTAAATTGACATTAGTGTTTAAGATTCAGAATGTTTAGCTAGATCAAAATTAAAGTTAGTTCAATTACATGTTTTCACATAGTCTTAGTTACATTGCACGTAAATGATTTTTGAACAAATGTTTGGCTTTAAAAATGGGATCCAATGCTGGCTCAACCGAAGAACAGTCCCTTACGGGCTCAATTGCACGCCCCATATCGATGAAGTATTCGCTGCTTCGATTGGGCTCATTTTGGGCCCAAGCTTGAAGGCATCGTGAATGGGTTGTTTACCCTTTTGTTATCTGGTTTTGTTTGTTTCGTCATATGCAGCTCTTTCATTTAGTTGCTTTAACGTGGAAGTAATTTCCTTTTAGACAATTGTTTACTTTAATACCATGCCGGTTAGTTGTTTTATAGGTTTGAGCAATTAATTAGAATTTCTTTAAGTTTTTCTTTAATTAACTAGTTTTTCTAAAATGGATCTGAGGTGAGCCATAGTAGATAGTAAATAGTTTATGGCGCTCTGAACTTTAGTTTGAATATGCTTTCAAAATGGAATCGAGGTGCGCTGCACCAAATAAAATCTCAAATGTATGGCCCTCATTTAATTAATCTTGAATCTTTAGAAATCGAGGCGTGCCATTTAGTTGAATTTCCATGGCCCTCGCGAAATTAACAACTCGTAGTTGCTTTAGGCGCGCATTTTAATAATATTACCTTCCTTAAACTCGGGTGTGCATTTCATGTGACCCAACTCTAAATCTCACAACGTTGAATAAGATGTATTTCAGATTGCGGGTGCATTTCATGTGGCGCGATCCGAAGACATGTTTTATACGACGTTAAATCTTCTTTAAAAATAATTGAAAGCGGTTTAATAAGTTAAAATGTACCATAGGCTGAAACATGTATTAAAATCACACAATAGGCCAATTATAATAGTTTAAGCGACCGTGCTAGAACCACAGAATTCGGGGGTGCCTAACACCTTCCCTCGGGTTTACAAATATTCCTTACTCAGAATTTCTGGTTCGCAGACTTCAAAAGGAAAGTCGAAATCTTCCTCGATTTGGGATTTAAAAATAAACTGGTGGCTTGGGACACCAGAAAACAAACCATCTCAAGTGGCGACTCTGAATTTAATGAATAAATAATCCCATTTCGAATAATGTCACTTAAAGTGGAAAAATTCCCTTGTGCTACCTTCGGGTAGTGTAAAAAGGAGGTGTGACAGCTCTGGCGACTCTGTTGGGGATCGAACCCAGAATCTCTGGTTCAGGGTTCAAGAATTCGAGTTTAGAATAGCTGTTATGATTTTCTTTATCTGTTATCTGATTTTTTTACATGTTTGAGCCAATGTTCTAAATGCCGCTTTTACCGCTTTGATTTTTTGTGAACTGTATATAATCTGCTACGAAACCCTTCCTCTCTTTGAGTCTTCTAAATCATGGCGAAGGGTGCACTTCGTGTGACTTCTCTTCTGTTTAGAGTCTTACCCAATTTTAGAACGATGTTCGGACAAGTTGCAAAGCCGGTGAAGCTTCTGTATTCCCGGTACGCTTCCCCCCGGCTCGAGTTGTCCGCTCGGGTAAGCCAGGTCTAGAACAGTAAACCCAGGTTTCAAACCTAGTATAACAAAGCCTAATGCCGGATCCCTAGTAGAAACGTTTGTTTGCATCACGTGCATTTGACTTAGGAGACTCAACACAGAGGTTGGGTCTGTTTAGGACAGGTGTACCCCAAATGGAAAGACCATCCTGATGCATCCTACTTGCTACTTGTGTATTTATTTGCTTTGAATTTGCATGTTGACCGGCTTATGAATAATAGGAGAAAAGTTGGGAAAAGAAAATCAATGTGAGGGCTCAGAGAGATAATCACTTGTTTTGAAAATCAGTGTCCAAAAATATGCTGAAACTCTGCCAAAATTTTGACAAAAATTTTCTATTTGAAATAATTGGTTTATTTTCATCCAATCTGCCCAAACTACGCTAGTTTGATTCTCACCGGATGTGGGATATGTAGGCAATCCCCATCGGGTCCAACTTTCCTTTTTGCAAAAATAGCCCAAAACAACAAAACTTTATTTTTGTCACAATAAGCAGGGTGATGTCATTCTTGCTTAAAATAAGCCGAATGTCCTCAAAAAAGGGCACCGGAAGGCTGTTTTTTGCAAGAATAGCCCCTTTTGGTCATTTTTGTACGGTTAGCAGGCACAACTTTAAAATCTTCTTCCCCGAAGTATTGAAAGGCTGTATCTGCAAAACTGAGTTTTATTTTCAAAGTACAATTTTGAAAAAAAAATAGTATCACTTTTGGGTCAAAATGAGTGACTAAAACACCTTAATAAATGCGCAGGATGAGCGCAAATGAAATTGAACCCTTCACAGTCCTTAAAGAGATCCCCTTAAAGCTCCACATGTGGTGGAATAATCTAGGAAAAGCCAGTAGAGAAACAGTGGTAAGAGTTCTGGGAGGCCTCGTTGGACTATTGAACATCAAGCTAAGGTTGGACATAATTGAAGCTTTAATACCTTTTTGGGACCCCTTCTCTGACTTTGAGCTCACACCTATATTGGAGGAAGTTGCAGGTTATGCGGGCCTTAACGAAAACTTTAGAAGTTGATATCCATTAGCACAAAGACCGGTACCCCCCCACAGATTTCTAGATTTGCTGAGTATTAGTCGGGATATTCGAGACGGAAATTTATCTGAAGGGTATTGCACGCTCCAGTTCTTGTATTATCGATATGGTAACCCCCAGGGTTTTGAAGAGCCGAACACTGGTCTAACCCATGCCAAAAATAAAGACAAATGGGAGGCAAGGCGGGGTTTAGCTTTTATGGTAGCCTTCTTGGGTGTTGTAGTTTGTCCGCGAAAAGATGGTAATATAGAGATAGGTCTCGTGGAAATGATTGATGTTGCAATCAAGAAAGCCAACAACACTGTGGTTCCTCTAATCTTATCTGAAATCTACCGAGCCTTGACTATCTGTCAGGAAGGAGGAAAGTTCTTCCAATGTTGCAATCTGTTACTACAATTATGGATGCAAGAACATCTCTGCCACCGGGTTAGGTATATGAATTACGGTTTGACCTGCATTGAAGAATTTGAAAGCCAAGTGGCAGGTATTGAATTCCCCGAAGGTACTGAAGCTTGGCTTGCACATTTGAGATCCTTGACTGACGATAAAATTGAGCGGGCATTCGGATGGTTTCCTGCCACCGAAGTAGTATACATGTCAGCTGAAGTATGTTATCTACTCTTGATAGGCATCTGGAGCATCCAACCTTATGCTTCACACAGGGTTTTGCGCCAATTAGGAAGATTTCAAACCGTCCCCAATAATGAAGATTTGAGTAAACATGTCATTGAATTGGGCCCTAAAGCCGCATTTCCAGAAGGGAAAATTCTCCAAGTGTGGAATGAATGTAGATTTCTTGAACCTAAGACCATGGTGCGAAATCTAGCTAGGGGTGAAGTGGACCCTAAGTACATTTTCTGGTTCGGCAAAAGATTCCAGATTCATGAAAGGCCCGCAAAGAGACCCCATGTCCAACAGTTCACCGATAGTGCACAGGTGCAATGGGACTGGTTGACCAAAGAAAACGAGTACATGGCCAAAATAAGCCAGTTAGAAAGGCAAGTCATGGAACTTCAGTTTGAAAATGGTGTTCAAGTCGCCGCAGACAAGGGAGAAAAGAAAAAACTAACTCAGGAAAATTAGGCCCTCAAAGCACAGATCCGAAAGATGAAAATAGCTTCTAGAAACCCGGAAAGAAGCCGGGCTGATGAAAGACTTATAAGCAGTCTGAAAAAGAAAATCCTTGAGTGTCAAGAAGACTTGGAAAAGTCTGAAGCCAGTCTAGTGAAAATCCGGGCACAATGGACAAAGAAGGTAGAAGAGCGGGCACTAGTTGTGCAACAAATGAAGAGGAACTATGAAGGGACCATCACTAGCCTAAGAAGAAAGGTAACTACTCTCGAGAATGAGGCAGCCAAGCAGGCTAAAGATTTCAACGCTGATAGGGAGCACTGTTATGATTTGATGGCTCAAATGGAGGAAGGAATGCAACAGTTGCAAGATCAACACCTTCATGACTCTCAAGTGTTAGAAGCCTGGAATCAGCAGATAGGGTGGTTGCTTCAGGAAAAAGGCAGAATTAGAGAAAGGATCAGAACCATCGCTGACTACATTACCTTGAAATGCCAAGCATGTGAGGACATGACTCGTACCACCTTTTTCGCTGTAGTGATGACTTTTGTCCGCAAAGTTATGAGTGATTTGGAGTGACTGCAAGGGGATCTCGCATTTAGGCCCGCGGCGAGACCGAATGATGTCCCGCGGGCACCAGGACTATTAATGTATTCTTGATTTTTACTTAAGTCTGTATCTTTCTTTTCTGTTGGAGTCTGTTAGTTTATTTTCGATTCTGTTAGTCAGTTCTTGAGTCTGTATTGTCATTTTGTTGTTGGAGTCTGTTGTTTTCCTTTTAGTTTTGAATCATTGTAATCCAGAGTATTTCTCTTTTATGGGAAAAATTGAAAATTCCAAAATATTTTGTTATTTAGTTTTACATTTTATCGCCCCCAGAACTACGCTTGGTCTAATTCATGCAGGGTCATGATACGTAGGCAATCTACATAGGATTCGATCATAACCCAAAAAAAAGAAAAGGAAAAGAGGATCAAAAGAGAGCGGAAATGGAAAGAAGAAAAATGGGGAAAAAATAAGGAAAAGCCAGGATGAAGCATGCAACCATTGCAAAACATGTAGAAACACCTTTAACTGTATAGGTGCATCACCCCCAATGTGCGATTACCTATCTGTTATTTGTGTCAAATTAATCGTTTGCTGCTATTAATCTTAGTCCATGGTGTTTATAGAATGGTGGTTGGTTTTCGTGGTAACCTGGTTTCGCACCCGTACTTTACTAGATTGAAGGGGAGCATCGGAATGTCTTCAGAAATGACTCTGCCAACAATTCCCATCACGGATGATAGCCCAATCTCGGGCATCCCGACCTTAGAATTGGCAGCGGCCGAAGAAAACAGAATCCTGCGTCTTCAGGTTATGGAAATATGGGACGCTTGGGCAAATGGAAGAGAGCCACCAAGCGCAATCCCGGGATTCCCCGAGCTTTTTCCTAGATCAGGTGGTACTTCCTATGTTCCAATCAGTCACCCAAATACCCCACTAGGACATCCAACTATCTCAGCTCATTTTGTGGGAACACCTTCTGAGGTTCGACCCTAGGTGTTCATCTCCGGTGCAGCTTCAAACATCTTCACCGCTCCCCCATGCTCGGCCACAACACAACCTACACTGCCTAGGCCCAGTTTTGACCCCTCAGCCTTCACCTTCCAAACACCCACCTTTCAGATGGAACTTCCTCAGTTTCCCACTTATACTTATCCTCAGCCACCTCAATTTGAGTTCACTGCGGGGCAAGAAAAGACTACCAAAACTCCTGAGCAAGAAGAGATTGTGAAGAAGATGAGGAGTATGGAGCAGAGCCTTAAGAACATACAAGGCTTGAGTGACAGAAAAGTGTGTCCTATGCTGATTTATGTATGTTCCCTCATGTGAACTTACCATTGGGATTCAAAACCTCAAAATTTGAGAAGTACGATGGGCACGGTGATCCTATTGCTCGTCTCAAGAAATATTGCAATCAATTGCGAGGGGTCGGTGGAAAGGAAGAACTACTCATGGCCTATTTCGGAGAAAGTCTGGTGGGCATCGCATCGGAGTGGTACATGGACCAAGATATATCCCGCTGGCACATCTGGGATGACTTGGCTAGAGATTTCATCAGGCAATTCCAGTACAAGATTTTTATCGCTCCAGATAGGAACTCGTTGACAAACTTGAAGAAGAAATCCTCGGAAAGCTTCCGAGAGTACGTATTTAAATGGCGTGAATAGGCCTCCAGGGTAAAGCCTCCGATGGATGAGGTTGAAATGGTCACGGTTTTCCTCCAAGCTCAAGAAGCTGACTACTTCTAAAATATGATGTCCGCAATGGGTAAACCGTTCGCTGAAGCCATCAAGATTGGCGAAATGGTTGAAAATGGGTTGAAAACGGGCCGAATTCTAAGCCAAGACGCCATTAGAGCTATCTCCCAAGCCATTAAGGGTGGGTGTGGAGGAATGGCGAAGGGCAAGAAAAAGGAAGAAACATCTATGGCAGTGTCGGGTGCAAGAAAACACCGTACTCCCAGATCCCTTCTCCAAGAAAGGACCCCACAACACTATTACCCCCACCAAGACATGGCCTATGCTCCTCATCCATACATGGTCATGAATGCTCAACCTTATGTCTGGCCACAACAACAAGCCTACCGTAACCAAGCTCCATTTCCTAGAAACCAGCCTTCTTACCAAAACAACTACAACCCCCGTCCTCCACAAAACAATTTTCCCCCTTGTGAACCACCTAGAAGGCCAAAATTTACACCAATCGGCAAATCCTACTCCAGTCTGTTTCCAAAACTTGTCCAAATGGGTCTGCTACAGTTGGTTCTTCAAATCAGGCAAAACCCAGCATCACCCGCTTACAGAGCCGGTACCCGATGCACCTATCACTCAGGGGCAGAAGGGCATGACACGGATGACTGTTGGACTCTGAAGAGAGCCGTAGAAAACTTTATAGAACAAAGGAAGATAGTGCTAAGGGATGAAGATATTCCCAATGTGACTAATAACCGACAGCCCTAAACAACGGGCTGGTAATCGGAATGATTTGTGAGGACAATGAATTTGACCCAACATTGAAGGCCATCATTGTCATCGCTGATGTACAAAAGAAACCAAAAGCTGCCCCGAAGCAAGACAAAGTGGAGAAAAAGAACAACCACCCCTCCAAAGTCAGAAAAGAAAGTTGAAGTGGAAATTGGGGCAATGCCTCCCAAAGATGCTGTCCTCTATGTCCCTCGAGGCCGAAAAGAAAAACAGATGGATTTGAGTCCTCCCAGGAGGTTCAAACTGAATAAGACAACCCAAATGTATGTGACCAAAGGAGCTTATGTGATGCGGGGGCCAATTAATCTACCAAGGCTGAGTGAGCCCGTGGATTTTGGCCGCGCACCACAAAAGCCCATGACGGATCCTACCTCTATGCCCTGGAACTACAACAAATCAGTGGTAACTTACAAAGGCAAAGAAATCTCGGGAGAAGTTCAAGAAAATAACCCGGCTGAAAAGTATGTCAATTTGGAAGAGGTGAACAATGCCACTAGAAAGGCTTCCCATCTAAGAAGCCCACGAGTGCCGAGAAAGCGGAGACCTTCTTTCAAAAGATGAAAATGGCGGATTATGAAGTGATCGACCAACTTCAAAAATTTCCCGAACAAGTCTCGTTATTGGCTTTGCTAATGAACTCCACCGAACATCAGAAGATATTGATCAAGACCCTTAACGAAGCATATGTGCCTGTTGAGACTTCTGTAGAACAGTTGGAGAGGATGACAGAAAGGTTTTTCGCGATTAACCAGATTTCCTTCAGTAAAAATGACTTGCCCCCAGAAGGGGCCGCGCATAACAAAGGCCCTGCACCTGACAGTCAAATGCGAAGGTTACTACGTAAAAAAGGTTATGTTGGACGGAGGCTCTGGGGTAGACATCTGCCCACTCTCAACTCTACAACGCATGGAAATCAGGACCGAAAGAATTTGACCCAACAATGTCTGTGTACAGGCTTTTGATGGTATAAAAAGGGACACAATTGGAGAGATCGATCTGATTCTGACCATTGGCCTAGTAGATTTTGAAGTAACCTTCCAAGTTCTAGATATGGACACATCCTACAACTTTCTTTTGGGGAGGCCATGGATTCATGCAACGAGGGATGTACCTTCTACCCTTCATCAGATGGTAACATTTGAGCATAAAGATCAAGAGATTATGGTCCACGGGGAAGACGAGAAATCAATTTATCGGGACCCATCAGTCCCATGTCTTGAAGCAAGAGAGGGGAGTGAGCACATAGTTTATCAGGCCTTTGAAATTGTGGTCGCAGACCAGTATGAAGAGGGAAACCCTTGCCCCCAACCCTTTCTTTCTAATGCATCAATCATGGTGGCCAAAGAAATGATCAGACATGGCTTCAAACCGGGGAAGGGGCTCGGGAAATCTTTGCAAGGGATAACTGAACCTGTCACCCTGACCGCCAGTGAAAAGTTCTTTGGGATAGGCTTCCGACCCACTCCAGCTGATGTAAAATGGGCAAATGATAGAAAGAATGATGGTTGGGTCTTGCCTCAGCCGGTGCCGCATCTGTACAGAACATTTGTCAAGCCAAAATACCATGAGGAAGAAGAATATGAGGCATTCACGGCTGAAGAGATTGAAGAGATCTGTGGGGCAATGAGAAAGATACTATATGAAACCCATATGGTCCAGCCAGAGGAGGGCTCAAGCACCGCTGAGGTGCTATATATGGGACCTGACGCCAAGCTACAAAATTGGAAAGCTACACCATTCCCAATCAGGCGGGAGTCCCGGTAGACCTGTCCTGCCACCTTTTCTGCGTCACGAGTTATTTCAGGGTGTAACTCGGATGTTTTCTTTAGTTTCTTGTCTTTTAATTTTTCAATGTAAACCCTTTTATCTTCAAATTCCAAGAAATGAAATCAATATTTCATCATTCATCTTTCTTTATTCTTTCTGATTTTTGTTATTTTTCCCTTTTTTTTCTTTTTTCAGTTCTAACAATGCGGCTTTAAATAACATGACATGCTTGCGTACTTCATACCCAGATCAGAACACATTGTTTAACTATGAAATGATGAACCAAGAACTGGAGTACAATAAAGAAGAGGCTTTTAGGGAAATAAATCGAGAATTGGAACAATTTGGGAATAAACCTAAGCCGAACTTAAATGATACTGAACCGGCTAATTTGGGTAGTTCTGAAGAAATCAGGGAAACCAAGATAAGCATCCACGCAGATGAAAAAACTCGAGATGCCTTAATCCAACACTTGTTTGAGTTCAAACATGTGTTTACTTGGTCATATGACGACATGCCAGGACTGAGTGTTGATTTGGTGGTTCATAAGTTGCCTACTTACCCAGACTGTCCCCCAGTCCAGCAAGAGCAAAGAAAGTTTAAAATTGATATCAGTGACAAGATCAAAGAAGAGGTCACGAAGCAGTTGAAAGCGGGGGTGATCCGAGTGATCCGGTACACCACATGGTTAGCTAATGTAGTCCCAGTGCCAAAGAAAGACGGGAAGACTCGTGTATGTGTGGATTACAGAGATTTAAACAAGGCAAGTCCCAAAGACAACTTCCTTTTGCCGAACATCCACATCCTTGTTAATAACTGCGCCAAGCATGAGATACAGTCCTTCATGGATTGTTACGCAGGATATCACCAGGTGTTGATGGATGAAGAAGATGCAGAGAAGACAACTTTTACCATACCTTGGGATACATACTATTACAGAGTCATGCCATTTGATCTCAAGAACGCCGGGGCAACCTATATGAGGGCCATGACAGCCATTTTCACGATATGATGCACCAAGAGATAGAGGTATATGTGGATGATGTAATCATCAAATCCAAAACCCAAGATGGCCACGCTCGGGACTTAAGAAAGTTTTTTAAGCGGCTGCGTAAATATGATTTGAAGCTGAACCCAGCCAAATGTGCATTTGGGGTGCCATCTGGCAAACTCTTTGGATTCATTGTCAGTCGGAGGGGCATCGAGTTAGACCCAACAAAGATAAAGTCTATCCGAGTTTTCCTCCTCCGAAAACCAAGAAGGATGATATGAGTTTGTTGGGTAGATTGAACTACATCAGCCGGTTCATTGCCCAGTTGACATCCACATGTGAACCCATATTCAAATTGCTAAAGAAAGATGGGGCATTCAAGTGGACAGATGAATGTCAAGAAGTTTTTGATAAAATTAAGGAATATCTGTCAAATACGCCAGTCTTGGTCCCACCTGAGCCAGGGAGGCCTTTGTTCTTGTACCTGACAGTCTTGGAAAATTCTTTCGGCCGTGTCCTTGGGCAACACGATGTGACCGAAAAGAGAGAGAGCAGGCTATTTACTCTCTGAGCAAGAAATTCACCAGTTATGAAGCCAAGTACACTCTGTTGGAAAGGACCTGCTGCGCTTTGACTTGGGTCGCTCAAAAGTTGAGGCATTATTTGCAAGCCTACACCACTTACCTCATAACCAGGTTGGATCCTTTAAAATACATATTCCAGAAGCCAATGCCCACTGGGAGGCTAGCAAAGTGGCAGATCCTGCTTACAGAATTCGACATAGTATATGTCTCTCGCATGGCAATGAAAGCCCAGGCGTTAGCATATCACTTGGCTGAAAATCCGGTTGATGATGAATATCAACCTTTGAATACTTACTTCCCAGATGAAGAGGTAAACTCAGTTGAGGCAATATCCGAAGACATCGACACTTGGAAAATGTTCTTCGATGGAGCGGTAAGCGCAAAAGGTGTTGGAATTGGGGCAATCTTGATCTCGCCCACCGGTCAGCATTACCCGGCCACAGCTAGGCTTCGGTTTTTCTGCACAAACAACACTGCCGAGTACGAAGCTTGTATTATGGGTATGAACATGGCAATCGACAAAGATGTCGAAGAACTGTTAATCATGGGAGACTCAGATTTGATTATCTGATAAGCTCAAAGAGAATAGGAAACCCGAGATGTCAAGATTATTCCTTATAGGCAACATGTGGAAGAACTTGGTAAGTGATTCAAGTCAATAGAGTTCAGGTACATTCCTCGTTGCCACAATGAACTAGCTGATGCGCTTGCCACTTTAGCCTCAATGCTACCATACCCGATTAATGCCCACATTGACCCCTTGGAAATCCAGATCCGGGAAAGGCATGGTTATTGTAATACAGTTGAAACAACACCAAATACCCAACCATGGTATCATGACATCAAAAGGTTTTTTAAAATGCAAGAATACCCCGAGCATGCCAGTGGAGACCAGAAGAGAACCATTAGGCGACACACAAGTGGTTTCTTTTTGAGTGGCGATGTCTTGTACAAGAGAACTCCGGACCTCAACTTGTTAAGATGTGTTGACGCAAAAGAGGCTGGAAGGATCATGCATGAGGTACACGCGGGAGTATGCTGGCCCCACATGAACGAGTATGTTTTAGCAAAGAAAATCCTTCGAGCGGGCTATTACTGGATAACCACGGACAAGGACTGTTTCAGCTTTGTCCGGAAGTGTCATCAGTGTCAGGTGCACGGTGATTTGATTCATGCAGCTCCTACAGAAATGCATCCCATGTCAGCACCTTGGCCATTTGTTGCTTGGGATATGGACATCATTGGGCCGATCGAGCCGAAAGCCTCAAATGGGCACAGATTCATACTAGTTGCCATTGACTATTTCACAAAATGGGTTGAAGCCATCACTCTGAAATCCATCACCAAGAAAGCTGTGGTAGATTTCGTGCACTCCAATCTTATCTGGCGTTTTGGCATTCTTGTAACTATTATCACAGACAATGCTGCAAACTTGAATAGTCATTTGATGGGAGAGATATGTGAACAATTCAAGATAACGCACCGGAACTCTACTCCTTATCGGCAAGCCAATGGGGCCGTCGAAGCAGCAAACAAAAACATCAAAAAGATTTTGAGAAAGATGATTCAAAGTTCAAGGCAGTGGCACAAAAAGTTACCATTTGCATTATTGGGATATCGCACTACTGTGTGCACGTCAATTGGAGCCACCCTGTATCTTTTGGTTTATGGCATTGAAGCCGTAATACCCGCAGAGGTTGAAATCCCCTCTCTCCGGATCATTGTTGAAGCTGAAATTGAAGACAGTGAGTGGGTTAAAACCCGACTGGAATAGTTAACCTTGATCGATGAAAAGCGAATGGCCACGGTCTGCCACGGGCAGTTGTACCAACAAAGAATGGCCCGTGCTTACAACACGAAAATGCGGCCTAGAAATTTTGAAGTAGGGCAACTCGTTTTAAGGCGTATCCTTCCCCATCACCAGGAAGCTAAAGGAAAATTTGCTCCTAATTGGAAGGGCCCATACATCATCAGAAAGATATTGCCAAAAGGGGCATTGTATCTGGGCGATATCGAATGGAATAGTCCCGAAGTAGCTGTAAATGCGGATGCAGTCAAAAGGTATTATGTTTAGCTTTTCTGTAGCGATAACCTTGTCCGATTGGGATGACGAAGGCTTTCATTCTCGCTACCCAAACACTATCAACCCTTTGCAAACCCCTTTGAGCCGGTTACTCTTCTTTGATTACCCTCTTGGGAACCGTAAAGTGTTAAAAACAACAACAAAACAAAATGTTTCCCTGAACTACGTTCGACTTGATTCCGAAAGGATACGTAGGCAGCCTCTCTCTGGGGTTCAGTCACACCAAAACAAAAAGCCAAATTCCCCCAAAAGTGAAACTGGGGCAGATGACATAGTGGTTTGGCGATAAGCCCACCAGAACGGTTCCGAAGATGTAATTACGTCGAGATTCTTTCTACCCAAACCTTGTCCAAGTCCTTATGATCAATTGGCAAAGGCGTCGAAATTAGAAAACATAACTGCTTGGATCCGACAAAATCAAAATGAGAGAAATAAAATGAGAGTCTTATCGGTGAAAACTTACGGGCACTATAAGGCGACGGTAAGTAGAGAAAATGAAAATGAGAGAGCTTAGTTAGTGAAAACTCGTAAAGAACACTATCATGCGATGGTGAGAAGAGAAATAAGAGAGGTCGATTGGCGAAAACCCGCAAAGGGCGCCGTTGATCGAAAAGAAGAAACCCCTCACCACCACTGGTATCGAAAGAGTCTTGGCAAGGTTTCTTGGTTCCAGAACACGGGTCGCAATGAGTTTATTAGAAGTTGAATGGTCGTGCAGATCGGGCATCCAGTCCAAGAAGCATGTCATGTCTATTTGAAGCCTGCATGCACCCCAGATAAATCCTTCCTTCCTTCCCGAAAGAGATACTTCTCATTAAATTCATTTTTCTTGCCTTTTGTTTACTTTTTCCTTGAATCCCTTTCGGTCTAACTCTATTTCCGAAACTAATACAAAGAAAAGGTGGCAAAATTGGCTTTATAGGGATCTGCCTAACAAAAGCTAAAGAAAAGTACCCAGCCTCAGCGGGTGCATCAAGTCGATCCTGACTGGCCATGATGGCTGATACCTTGAAATCAAAGTTATTGAAAAAGAAAGAAAAGTCAAAGGCAAAAGTCATAAAGGCGGAATAAAGTGAAAGGGTCATACCCTCACACGGGCGAGTCGTCATGAAATCTTAAAAATTGAGTCCCTCGGTTTGAAAGAGAGATCAATCTATAGAAAACCAGCAAGCAACAGAGGTTTTCGCTAAAAGTTGGGCCGAGATAGAGTGATCAAAACCATCAAGGCCACAAAACCAACCACCATTTCAAAACTAACAATTGTTCTTTGTTTGAAAAGACTGAAACAGGTGTAGCCTAGGGCAACCGTGCAAAAGCAGGTGCAAACGAAGGAGAAGCTGCGCAAAAGCTAGAAACAGTTTCGCAGTAACAATCAACCCAAAAAGGGAAGTTTTTCTCCAAAATTCTTTCCTGCGTTTTATTGAAATAAAATGAAATGAAAAACGGAAAATGAAAAAAAAAAAGAAAAGAAGAAAAGAAGAAAATCCAAACAAATGATAGCTTCGGATTCCCAACCTCAGTCTTTTAGTATTTTTGCCAACAATAGGGCTCCAATCCCTGAGTTGAGCCTTTTTTGACATAGGGCCTCCATTCCCTAGTTGCCTTTTGCCAACATTAAGGCTCCAATCCCTGAATTGAGCCTTTTTAGACATAGGGCCTCCATTCCCTAGTCACCTTTTGCCAACATTAGGGTTCCAATCCCTGAGTTGAGCCTTTTTAGACATAGAGCCTCCATTCCCTAGTCGCCTTTTGCCAACATTAGGGCTCCAATCCCTGAGTTGAGCCTTTTAAACATAGGGCTTCCATTCCCTAGTCACCTTTTGCCAGTATTAGGGCTCCAATCCCTGAGTTGAGCCTTTTTAGACATAGGGCCTCCATTCCCTAGTCGCTTTTTCTGCCAACATTAGGGCACCAATCCCTGAGTTGAGCCTTTTTAGACATAGGGCCTCCATTTCCTAGTCACCTTTTGCCAATATTAGGGCTCCAATCCCTGAGTTGAGCCTTTTAAGACATAGAGTCTCCATTCCTTAGTCGCTTTTTCTGCCCATATTAGGGTTCCAATCCCAGAGTTGAGCCTTTTAGACATAGGGCCTCCATTCCCTAGTCGCTTTTTCCGCCAATATTAGGGCTCCAACCCCTGAGTTGAGCCTTTTTAGACATAGGGCCTCCATTCCCTAGTCCTTTTTTTCCAACATTAGGGCTGCAATACCTGAGTTGAGCTTTTTAGACATAGGGTCTCCATTCCCTAGTTGCCTTTTTCCAACATTAGGGCTCCAATCCCTGAGTTGAGCCTTTTTAGACATAGGGCCTCCATTCCCTAGTCGCTTTTTCTGCCAACATTAGGGCTCCAATCCCTGACTTGAGTCTTTTAGACATAGGGCCTCCATTCCCTAGTTGCTTTATCCGCCAACATTAGGGCTCCAATCCCTGAGTTGAGCCTTTTTAGACACAGGGCCTCCATTCCCTAGTCGTTTTTGCCAACATTAGGGCTCCAATCCCTAAGTTGAGCTTTTTAGACATAGGGCCTCCATTCCCTAGTCGCCTTTTGCCAATATTAGGGCTCCAATCCCTGAGTTGAGCTTTTTAGACACAGTGCTTCCATTCCCTAGTCACCTTTTGCCAACATTAGGGCTCTAATCCCTGAGTTGAGCTTTTTAGACATAGGGCCTCCATTCCCTAGTCGCCTTTTGCCAACATTGGGGCTCCAATCCCTGAGTTGAGCTTTTTAGACATAGGGCCTCCATTCTCTAGTCGCCTTTTTGCCAACATTAGGGCTCTAATCCCTGAGTTGACATTTTAGATATAGGGCTCCATCCCCTGAATAGCTTAGATTTTGTTGCAAATAACTCACGAAATTTTCCTAGTGAAAACTGAGGCAGAAAAACTTCTTTCGTTTGTTTGTTTTTGGTGTCTGAGCAGGTTTTACCTTGAGACACAGGGTTCAAGATGACCGAAAGAACGAGTCTCAATCCAGAATAAAGAAAAGAAAGAAAAGAACAAAAGAAGTGAATTCAAAAGGTTGAAGCAGAGAAAGATGTGGACTGCTCAATATATGATTGAAATCACAAGCTTCGCCTGTCCTGTCTTGATCTAGTGCTAAAGAAAGAACCAGCACCTACGGCTTGCGAGCATCAAGATTCGGATCGGGGTCCATAGAAAATCAGCTAAGACTCAAGATCAAGTTTCAAGAGATTTATAGATAGGAATCTTGTAACTCGTAGTTGATATGCCTAGCTAGCTTGGCTTTTGATTTTCCTTTTTGGTGTAATAAGGAGGTCAGCAAGCAGCAACAGCAACAGTGAAATCACAGCTTCCCGGTAGTCCCAGCTACCAAAATTTCCAGAACTACACCGACCTGATTCCTTTATAGCCAAGGATATGTAGGCAACCTTTGAAGCAAAGTTCGGTCAGACTCTTTTCAAAATGCTTCCCATGGAGTGTCAAACGGGCAAAAATCCCTCATAATTGCTCATTTTGTCTTTGCCCGAAAACCCTTCGTGCCTCCGAGCAAAGAGGGGAAGCTGTGAGCACGTGATTTTTGCCTCGCATGAATTACTCCTACAGAATCTCCGAAATTAGGATTTTTCTTTTTATTTATTTGGTTTTTAGGAATTAATTGCCCATTTTTTGTGTTTATTTACATTTTGTGCGCATATTTAATTTTATTTAAATCATGAAAAAATAGCAAAAAATATCACGCATTGCATTTAGGATTTAATTTTACATTTTTAGATTAATTAGTAAATTAGTTTGTTTTACGAAAATGGAAAATCACAAAAATAGCTCGTTTTTGTATTTTAATTTTTAGCTTCGAATTTTGGTAGTTTTCTTTTAATTTGGTATTTAATTAGTTGTGGTAATTATTATTTAGAGTTAATTAATTTAATTTGGCAGGATAATTTGGTTTTGGGATTAATTTAGGTTTTATTTCTAATTTTTGAAAAGAAAAGATGTTTTTAAAATAATAGGAAAATGGGAAAAAGGAAAAGAAGTGAAAAGAATCAGATTTTTGGGCCAAATCCATGAAATTCCTCAAAGCCCAATGAATTCAACCCCTCTACCCGACCAAACCAGCCCAGATCCGCGTCCCAACCCGGTCCAAACCCCACCAGTAACCAAAATGACGCCGTTCCAATGGTCTTGATCAGGACCGTTGATTTCTTTCCATCGGGTGGTCCAGAACTAAGCCTCATTTTACATATAACTGTCCTAATCTTACCCCCTATCAAACGCATCTCTCATCTCACCCCCTCTCCTCAGAGACTCCGTTGAGCTCCGCCCTAAAACCACCGACCGACGTCCAAATGCCTTGAAATTAATACCAAGTACTCTCCTCCACCTCCACATCTCAAATCCTCGAACGCTTCTCCTCAAATCCACCTAGAATTTGTCGAATTTCAGATCAAAACTCGAAACCCTAGCGCCGCCACGATGTTCTCCGATGGAGGTGCCACCTCTGTTCAAACCCAAATCAACACTGGAGAACCTCCAAGGCTCCCTCATTCTAAATCCCCATTTTCCTTCCCTCGAATCCCTCTCAAACCGCTCGAATATTGGGTCACAAGAAAGCCCTAATTCCTTAAACTCGAATCCAACAAGCCTTTTAAAGATTCTAGGCTGTAATGGCCTTTACTCGTGTGTTTTCACACGAAAACATGCGATTAAAAGCCGTTCTTATCAAGAAATCGAAGAAGTTCTTCAAGTTGGTTCAAGTCCATCATGAGCTACTGTAGGTATTTCTTTTTCAGTTTTCTTTTGTTAGTCTTCTTTACTTCTTCTTTCATTTTTTTTACCTTTCGTTGCCATCTGCTTCTCCCTCTTCTTTTAAACTCTTTGTTTTCCCAGTTTTAGAGTCGTCATTGGCATGTATGTTAGTTTTCTTGTCTTTACTTAATTAGTGTAAACAATTCGTTATTATTTAGTTTCAATTTCATTAAATGTTTGTTCATTAGTTGAATTTCCAAAAGTTGCTCGAATTGCTTATTTTTTGTTTTGCTTCAGTTAATTTGGTTCTGATTGTATTTGGGCATGGGGTTCATGCCTTTAGATTCAGGCTCATGGTTTGAGTTAATTCAACCTAGGGTCAACTTGACGCATACCCGTTTGGTCTATCTGGTAAAAAAAATAGGGTAACTAAGGGTTATTTTTGGGTATGTACCGAGAGAATCTCTCAAGTAACTAACTGAGAAGCTTCCCAGAAGCTGCATAATATACTTACTTAACCAACAAGTCAGTAAATGAAGGACTAAGCAGCAAAAAGGAAAATTTGAAAAGGACTAAAATGAAAAAACTGAACTCTTAAGGCTGCCCTAGTATTTTGCCTATAAATGCATAGTTACTTGGGGTTCAATTCAGATTTTAGAGATTGGAGGGATTGGAAAAAAGCTAAGAAAACTCAGAAAAAGAGAATGGCTGAAAACTGAAGAAAAATCACTGTTCCATAGCAAGTCTTTTGTGATTTCTTGAGTTCCTACTCCTTAAAAAGGTCTTCTGGTTAATATAGCTCAAATGGATTGAAATTTGGTGTTTGGGTATCGGTTTTGAAATTTGCTTTGTCATTTGCTCGAGTGAGGTTGCTTTTTGTTGTTTTCAAACTCAATTTGGTTGAGCTGGTGTTGCTGTTGTTTGTTGGCTGTTGTTCTGTTGCTGATTCCCTTCCTTCCCTCTTATTTGCTTTCCCAGGTACCTTCTTAGCTCATAACTGAGGAGTGATTTAGAACATGTAATAGAGTGGAATTTCTATCAAATGAAGATTGCATTCAAAGCTGATTTCCCCCTGTTCATTTACTATTTTCCATGTTCTGTAATTAGTCTTTGAACTATAAGTGTCAATAAGGTTCTCTTTTCTCTGAAATGGTGTATGTGAAAGTAACCTGTAGTAGTGCGTTACATTTGCACATAACTATGGACTAAGATTGATGTGTTTAAATGGTCGAAACTGTCCTGTTTCTTTTGATTCAATGGTCATAACTTAGAAGCATGTGGATGTAGATCATAAATCTATTTGTTCATAGCTTAGTTCCTAAATCCCTGAATCCTTGAAGTTATTTCTCCTGCTTATGTTACTCTTCCAACATTAGTGATGAATCTGTTGTTACATTTGCTACTTAAGTTTTCTTATTTCTTTCTGATTATATGCTGTGAAAGTTGAAACTATGCTCTTAAAAGTTTAGTACCATGTTGGATTTGGTGGTAGGAAATCTATGTAGCAGATACATATTTGGTTTTGAAAATGGTCTGATATGAAAAAAGGGAACGCTGGTCAAAGTTATTCTTTTTTAGATTAAAGGTGTACTGATCTAATATGGGTTGTGAATAAGCTGGTTAAATTGACATTAGTGTTTAAGTTTCAGAATGTTTAGCTAGCTCAAAAGTAAAGTTAGTTCAAGTACATGTTTTGACATAGTCTTGGTTACCTTGCACGTAAATGATTTTTGCACAAATGTTTGGCTTTAAAAACGGGATCCAATACTGGCTCAACTGAAGAACAGTCCATTACGAGCTCAATTGCACGCCCCATATCGATGAAGCATACGCTGCTTCGATTGGGATTATTTTGGGCCCAAGCCTGAAGGCATCGTAAATGGGTTGTTTACCCTTTTGTTATCTGGTTTTGTTTGTTTCATCATATGCAGCTCTTTCATTTAGTTGCTTTAATGTGGAAGTAATTTCCTTTTAGACAATTGTTTGCTTTAATACCATACCGGTTAGTTGTTTTATAGGTTTGAACATTTAATTAGAATCCCTTTAAGTTTTTCTTTAATTAACTAGTTTTTCTAAAATGGATTTGAGGTGAGCCATAGTAGATAGTAAATAGTTTATGGCCCTCCGAACTTTAGTTTGAATATGGTTTCAAAATGGAATCGAGGTGCACCGCACCAAATAAAATCTGAAATGCATGGCCCTCATTTAATTAATCTTGAATCTTTAGAAATCGAGGCGTGCCATTTAGTTGAATTTCCATGGCCCTCGCGAAATTAACAACTCGTAGTTGCTTTAGGCGCGTATTTTAATAATATTACCTTCCTTAAACTCGGGTGTGCATTTCATGTGACCCAACTCTAAATCTCACAACGTTGAATAAGATGTGTTTCGAATTGCGGATGCATTTCATGTGGCGCGATCCGAAGACATGTTTTATACGACATTAAATCTTCTTTAAAAATAATTAAAAATGGTTTAATAAGTTAAAATGTACCATAGGCTGAAACATGTATTAAAATTAGACAATAGGCCAATTATAATAGTTTAAGAGACTGTGCTAGAACCACGAAATCCGGGGGTGCCAAACACTTTCCCTCGGGTTAACAGAATTCCTTACTCAAAATTTCTGGTTCGCAGACTTCAAAAGGAAAGTCAAAATCTTCCTCAATTTGGGATTTAAAAATAAATCGGTGGCTTGGGACACCAGAAAACAAATCATCCCAAGTGGCGACTCTGAATTTAATGAATAAATAATTCCATTTCGAATAATGTCACTTAAAGTGGAAAAACTCCCTTGT